>NW_024704744.1:71631-129258 GCF_018977255.1 Callorhinchus milii | reverse complement strand
GTGAGCCCGGCGGAGGATTCCCAGACTGGAGAAGAGGGAGGGGGTGGGGTGTCGAGTGGGGATAGAAGGCGAGAGGGACGGAGAGAGAGGAGGAGAGAGCGGGAGAGATGCAGAGGGGGAGGGTTTGGGGGAGAGAGGAGGGGGAGGGGCTGAGGGGGCTCGGGTCAAAGCGGCAGCCATAATGCGCACGCGGGGACCGGGAGCGAGCGGTCAGGTGGATGGCATTATCCCATAGGCTGGGGCTGAGCCAACCCAACAGGACCATGGGGGGGGGGGGGGGGGGGGGGCGCAGAGGGTTTTTTTTGCGCGCACACTCCTGAAAACTAAACTATGACGTCAGCGGGTTCCCCTGCTTCGCCCCCACACCCCCCTAGCTGCACTCCCTGCCGCCGCTCCCCGTGCGGCTGCACTCCCCGCCGCCGCTCCCCGTGCGGCTGCACTCCCTCCCGCCGCTCCCCGTGCGGCTGCACTCCCTGCCGCCGCTCCCCGTGCGGCTGCACTCCCTCCCGCCGCTCCCCGTGCGGCTGCACTCCCTCCCGCCGCTCCCCGTGCGGCTGCACTCCCTGCCGCCGCTCCCCGTGCGGCTGCACTCCCTGCCGCCGCTCCCCAGTGTGGCTGCACTCCCTGCCGCCGCTCCCCGTGCGGCTGCACTCCCTGCCGCCGCGACCTTAAATACCTGGGTAGGTAGGCCCAGGCTCCTCCCCGTGCTGTCCTGCCGCCGCTCCCCGTTTCACGCACACAGTCCCACACACACAGACATATATGGCACATCTTATAATCACTGCTGGACTCTCACACACGGTAAAATTACTTTATCTTCTGTATATCTTCTTTTATATATCTTCTTCTATAGAATAAAACATAAAATGTCTGTCTGTCTCTCTGCACTTCAAGAAGGATCTCAAAAACTGATTGAATAAAGACATGATTTATACCTATCGGAAAGGTCTTGCATTGGGAGTGACATGGGCAAATTGTTTTTGTATATCTCCTATTGTTCATGAGTTATTTTCAGTTTTGCGTTTTTTACGGCAGTTACACCTGGTGGCTGTGCCGACTGACCTTGGCACCTGCATCACAGAACCCACACATCGCCAACTGGCGGCAAGAACCAAATAAAGAACCCAGATGAAGCTAAGCTGCGGCAACAACAACAAAATCACAATCTTAAAGTGCCTTTCACGTCGGGAGGACATCCCAGTGATTATAAATTATACATTTATGTTTATCATTATAAAGATGCGAAAATCAAACCTTTCATCAAGGATCAGTAAAAATCTTAGACAAAAGAGAGAAAAAGAACAAAGAACAGCGCGGCTGCATTTCAATGATGAAAGGACTGCAACAGCGCACCAGAATGGGTTGCCCACTCAAAGAACAGTACGGCCAAAATGAGTCCCCCCAAAGGAGTCCTCCCAGGTGAGTATAGATCAAGATGAAATGTCTGTCTGTGTGTCAATCTACATTCCATATTGGATCCTTTGGTTGCAAGTCAAGCTGCAATGGGTACAGCTAGAAAAATATATTGTGTACAATGATATAATAGATGGTGTTACCTTGCCCACCACAGCACAGCCCAGACTGATCACTGTGTACAGTACACAGTATAGTATATAATATATTGGTGACTATAATGCCCCCACCCGTCCTCTACCCTCACTTCCTCCCGCTCAGTCCTCCTCTCCCACCGACCTCACAGACTCCTATCCCTGCTCGTCCTCCCCACAGCCTCCCTCTGCTCCAGCCGCGAATCCTCCGTCAGGCCCACCGTGGGAGTTGCCGCTGGGTGTCTAACAGCAGCCACTCTGACTGCCCCGTCCCCCATTCTCACCACAAGGCTCAGCGGTCCCCAACCAGAGGGACCAACCTCTCCTCCCTGATCCACATCCTCGCCCTCACTGAAACCTGGATCACTCAAGGCCACACCACCCACCTACACCTTCCATCACACCCTACAACCTAACCGCCGTGGTGGCGGGGTGGCTCTCATCTTCTGGGCCCCTCAGCTTCGGACTGTCTGTCCAGCACTTTTTGATGTCCTCCCAACGTTAAAAGGAGCTTTACACATAGAATTGTGTTATTGTTTAGATGGAGGTTGAAGTCGTTCATTATGAGCAGGTGTTCAGTGTAGATTTGGACAGCGATGAGAGGGGAGAGGAGATATCAATCAGGAAGGAGCCAGGAGTATAAAAGCAAGAAAGTTATGTTAAACCTTTACAAATTGCTGGTTGGGCCTAAGCTAGAGTATTCTGTCCAATTCACGTCCCCCGCCTCGCTCGCCCCACTACAGGCGGGAGGGCCTTCTGCCACTCTGCCCCCACCGTCTGGAACTCCATCCCGCAGTCCCTCCGCCTCGCCCCCTCCCTCACCACCTTCAAAACCGACCTCAAGACCCTCCTCTTCGACCGTGCTTTCGATCATCCTGCTTCACCCACCGCCCTCCACCCTCCCCCACCCCGACACCCAGCTTGGGTCCATAACTCTGTCTGTCCAGCGCCTTGGGATGTCCTCCCAACACGAAAGGTGGTTTACACATGGAATTTTGTTGTTGTTATTGCAGTACAATAATATAATAATGTATTGATTACCTCAGCACAGCCCAGACTGACAGTATAAAGTATATTAGTGTAATAATATATTTTAATATGATAATAATAGCTGGGGAGGGTGTAGGGTGTGTGTGTGTGGGGGGGGTGTAGCGGGGAGGGTGTAGGGGGTTAAGGGGAGGGTGTAGCTGGGGAGGGTGTAGCTGGGGAGGGTGTAGGGGTTAAGGGGAGGGTGTAGATGGGGAGGGTGTAGATGGGGAGGGTGTAGGGGATGAGTGTGGGGGGGGGTGTAGTGGGGAGGGTGTAGGGGGGGTTGGGGGGGGGAGGATGTAGCTGGGGAGGGTGTAAGGGGTGGGTGTAGGGTGTGTGGGGCGACCACATCACTCCCACCCTCGCCCTCGCTCACCTCCTTTGCTCCCCATCCCCGAGGATCCAATTCAAGATCCTCACCCTCACCTACAAGGTCATTCCCGGCCTCGCTCCCTCCTACCTCTCCGACCTACTGTCCCCCTACCTACCTGCCCGTACCCTCCGTTCCTCTGGCTCCGGTCTGCTCCACATCCCCCGCCCCAACCGCCCGACCATCGGTGGCCTTCAGCCTCTCAGCCCCGAGGCTCTGGAACTCTATCCCCAGTGCCTTCGCCGCTTCCTCCCTTTCCTCCTTCAAGGCCGGTCTCAAGACCTTTCTCTTTGACCTTCAGCCTTCAGCTCCGTCTCGACTCTCTACCCCCTCCTCGCTCCCTCCCTTCCCTCCCCTCACCCTGACCATCTCCCCCCTCCTCGCTCCCTCCCTTCCCTCCCCTCCCCGACCATTTCCCCCCTCCTCGCTCCCTCCCTTCCCTCCCCTCCCCCTGACCATTTCCCCCCTCCTCGCTCCCTCCCTTCCCTCCCCTCCCCCTGACCATTCCCCCCCTCCTCGCTCCCTCCCTTCCCTCCCCTCAACCTGACCATTTCCACCCTCCTCGCTCCCTCCCTTCCCTCCCCTCACCATCCCCCCCTCCTCGCTCCCTCCCTTCCCTCCCCTCACCCTGACCATTTCCCCCTCCTCGCTCCCTCCCTTCCCTCCCTCACCATCCCCCCCTCCTCGCTCCCTCCCTTCCCTCCCCTCACCCTGACCATTTCCCCCTCCTCGCTCCCTCCCTTCCCTCCCCTCACCATCCCCCCCTCCTCGCTCCCTCCCTTCCCTCCCTCACCCTGACCATTTCCCCCCTCCTCGCTCCCTCCCTTCCCTCCCTCCCCTCACCCTGACCATTTCCCCCTCCTCGCTCCCTCCCTTCCCTCCCCTCCCCCTGACCATTTCCCCCCAATGCTCGGGTCCTGACCCAACTGTACAGTGCCTCAGGACGTCCTCCTGACGTGAAAGACGCTCTATAAATGGAATCTTGTTGTTGTGTGTGTGTGTGGGGGGGGGGGGTATTTGGGGGTGTAGGGGCTGTCGGTTAGGGGCAGGCGGTGGGTGGGGGCAGGCGGGGCGGGCTGTGTGTGGGGGGGGGTAGGCCGGGGGGGGTGGGGCAGGCGGGGGGGGCTGTGTGTGGGGGGGGCGGTGTGTGTGTGTGTGGGGGGGCAGGCGGGGGGGGCTGTGTGTGGGGGGGGCTGTGTGTGTGTGGGGGGGGGGGGCAGGCCGGGATGGTCAGGCCGGGGGGGGCTGTGTGTGTGGGGGGGCTGTGTGTGGGGGGGGGCTGTGTGTGGGGGGGGCGGTACCTGTGTGTGTGTGGGGGGGGCTGTGTGTGTGGGGGGGGCTGTGTGTGTGGGGGGGCTGTGTGTGGGGGGGGGCGGTTACCTTGTGTGTGTGTGGGGGGGGCTGTGTGTGTGGGGGGGCTGTGTGGGGGGGGCTGTGTGTGGGGGGGGGCGGTTACCTTGTGTGTGTGTGGGGGGGGGCTGTGTGTGTGGGGGGGGGACTGTGTGTGGGGGGGGCTGTGTGTGGGGGGGGGCGGTTACCTTGTGTGTGTGTGTGGCGGGTGGCCGGGGGGGGGGGGGCGGTTACCTTGTGTGTGTGTGTGGGGGGGGGGGCTGTGTGTGGGGGGTGGCTGGGGGGGGGGGCTGTGTGTGGGGGGGGGCTCTGTGTGGGGGGTGGCCGGGCGGGGGGGGGCTGTGTGTGTGGGGGGGCTGTGTGTGTGGGGGGGGGGGGCTGTGTGTGGGGGGGTGGCCGGGCGGGGGGGGGCTGTGTGTGGGGGGGGGGCTGTGTGTGGGGGGGGGCGGTTACCTTGTGTGTGTGTGGGGGGTGGCCGGGCGGGGGGGGTGTGTGTGGGGGGCTGTGTGTGTGTGGGGGGGGCTGTGTGTGTGTGGGGGGGGGGGGGCAGGCCGGGGTGGTCAGGCCGGGGGGGCTGTGTGTGTGTGTGTGGGGGGGCTCTGTGGGGGGGGGGGCTGTGTGTGGGGGGGTGGCCGGGGGGGGGGGCGGTTACCTTGCCCACCTCAGCACAGCCGAGGCTGATCACTTTGACCCGTAAGCACTTCCTGGCGGTGGCGGTGCCGCTCCGGGCCCTGGTCTCCATCCCACAGCCCCGACACAGGCCACACCCCCACCGCGGCCCCGCCCCCACACAGGCCCCGCCCCCACAGCGGCCCCGCCCCCACAGCGGCCCCGCCCCACACAGGTCCCGCCCCCACCGCGGCCCCGCCCCACACAGGCCCCGCCCCCACCGCGGCCCCGCCCCCACCCCGGCCCCGCCCCCACACAGGCCCCGCCCCACACAGGCCCCGCCCCACACAGGCCCCGCCCCCACCGCGGCCACACCCCCACACAGGCCCCGCCCCCACACACGCCCCGCCCCACACAGGCCCCGCCCCCACACACGCCCCCAGCCCCAACTACAGCCCAACACTGACCCCAGGCACAGGCTGTCTGTCAGGGCAGCAGTGGCCCTGGGGCTGAGGGTGGGGGCAGACAGACAGTCTGTGAGGGCAGCAGTGGCCCTGGGGCTGAGGGTGGGGGCAGACAGGTGGAGTTGGTGCCATCCGCATACATATGGAGTTGACCCCATGTCTGCGGATGGTGTCACCGAGGGGGAGAATGCAGATGTCAAAGAGGAGACAGGGACAGAGCCCTGTGGACGGCAGACGGGACAGTGCGGGGGTCAAGGACAGAGCCCTGTGGACGGCAGACGGGACAGTGCGGGGGTCAAGGACAGAGCCCTGGGACGGCAGACATGACAGTGCGGGGGTCAAGGACAGAGCCCTGGGGACGGCAGACGGGACAGTGCGGGGGTCAAGGACAGAGCCCTGGGGACGGCAGACGGGACAGTGCGGGGGTCAAGGACAGAGCCCTGGGGACGGCAGACATGACAGTGCGGGGGTCAAGGACAGAGCCCTGGGGACGGCAGACATGACAGTGCGGGGGTCAAGGACAGAGCCCTGGGGACGGCAGACAGGACAGTGCGG
Source organism: Callorhinchus milii (assembly GCF_018977255.1). Lineage (NCBI taxonomy): Eukaryota > Metazoa > Chordata > Chondrichthyes > Chimaeriformes > Callorhinchidae > Callorhinchus > Callorhinchus milii. The sequence goes on along the minus strand of NW_024704744.1, from coordinate 123,334 downwards.
GGACCAAGGACAGAGCCCTGGGGACGGCAGACGGGACAGTGCGGGGGTCAAGGACAGAGCCCTGGGGACGGCAGACATGACAGTGCGGGGGTCAAGGACAGAGCCCTGGGGACGGCAGACGGGACAGTGCGGGGACCAAGGACAGAGCCCTGTGGACGGCAGACGGGACAGTGCGGGGACCAAGGACAGAGCCCTGGGGACGGCAGACATGACAGTGCGGGGACCAAGGACAGAGCCCTGGGGACGGCAGACATGACAGTGCGGGGACCAAGGACAGAGCCCTGGGGACGGCAGACATGACAGTGCGGGGCTGGAGGAGAAACCATTGGAGGCAACAAAGGAGACGGTGAGAGAGGTCATTCAGAACTCTGCAGCTCGTGTACTGTCCCGCACCAGACACCGCGCCCACATCACTCCCACCCTCACCCTCACCCTCGCCCTCACCCTCGCCCTCACCCTCACTCCCACCCTCACCCTCACCCTCGCCCTCACCCTCACCCTCACCCTCGCCCTCACCCTCACCTCCACTGCTCCCCATCCCCCAGAGGATCCAATTCAAGATCCTCATCCTCACCTACAAAGCAATTCACGGCCTCGCTCCCTCCTACCTCTCCAACCTACTATCCCCCACTTACCTGCCCGTACCCTCCGTCCCTCCGGCTCCGGTCTGCTCCACATCCCCCGCCCCAACCGCCCGACCATCGGTGGCCTTCAGCCTCTCAGCCCCGAGGCTCTGGAACTCCATCCCCAGTGCCTTCGCCGCTTCCTCCCTTTCCTCCTTCAAGGCCGGTCTCAAAACCTTTCTCTTTGACCTTCAGCCTACAGCTCCGCTCTCTACCCCCTCCTCGCCCCCTCCCTCCCCTCACCATCCCCCCCTCCTCGCTCCCTCCCTTCCCTCCCCTCACCCTGACCATTTCTCCCCTGCTCGGGTCCTGACCCAACTGTCCAGCGCTTTGGCTAGTCCTCCCGACGTGAAAGGCGCTCTATAAATGGAATCTTGTTGTTGTTGTACTGTAGATGTTTTTAGATGAATGGGAACGATGCCAGATGATATTAGGCGCAGGTTGGCGAAAACCAAGATTTGGGGATCCCAGAGTGTGCACTGGGGTAACTGGTGGAGTCTAACCAACTAAAACCACATAATTTGTCATTAATAGCATTGTCTGGCAAGCTTTCCCGCTGCTTGTCCAGCTGGGACCATCCTACCCGGTAGAGCTCTGGATTGTAGGGTTTCCCCATTATCAGCCCTTAATTGTGGAGAGATTTTTGTTGTGCTCCGCGTGCCACAAATCCAAGCAGTATGACATTACATTGCTCTTCTCAAAGAGCCGGCACAGACTCAATGGGCCGAATGGCCTCTTTTTGTGCTGTACGATTGTATAGGAGCAGGTTTGTGGGTATGCAGCCAGTGTCACACTAACAGTGAGGGGAGACGGCAGGGCAAGGGAAGAGGGCGGGGCAAAAGGTAGAAGGCGAGGGGAAGGAGAGGGCAGAGGGAACAGGAGAGGGCGAGGGAGGGAGGCCAGAGGGGAGAGTGCAGGGGAGAGTGGCAGAGGGTGGGGTGGGGGAGAGGATAAGGGAGAGGGAGTCCTGTAGCTCAGTGGTTAGAGCACTCGCTTTGCAAGTGAGAGACCTGAGTTCAATTCCAGGCAGAGGGCGAAACCTTGGGCAAGTTTCCTTACTCCACACAGAGCCCAATAATATTCCCTCCAAAACCAAAAACAATAATAAATTGGTCATTTTCAATCTACGACTGTGTGTGGGACATTGCTGTGCGCAATTGGCTGCCGCGTTCGCCCACAAATATACAGTCAATTCACTTTACAGTGTGTTCTGTGAAGCGCTTTGGGACGTCCTCCCGACGTGAAAAGCGCTATATCAAATGCAAGGATTATTATTATTATTATTATTACAGGGGCAGGGCGGGGGAGCTGGCTGTGAGAGTCACGCAGAATTGCTGGGCTGAATGGCCTCCCTGTGTGTGACTGACTGTGTGTTCCCGAGTGTAACAAACAGAGAGAGGAGCCATGTTTAGCCGCAAAAACGTGTGTAATCATCAACCATCATTTACATATCGTACAAGGCAATAAATAGGAGGGGCTGCGGCGGGGGAGGGCCGGGGGACAAAGACGTATATACAGAGGCTCGGTGGGGAATAGGCTACTGGGGGCCTCACTGCCCCAGGCCCCTCCCAACTGGACCCTCCTTCCCCATCACATTCCTGAAGAGGGTGAGCAGTGGCCTGCGGTCCCAGGAGTTCATGAAGCCCCCGTAGCGCTTGTCTTTCAGTGGTGACCCCCACCTAAAGTGGCCGATTTTGTAATCCTCCTCATTCTTCTTCTCCTCGGGGCCCAGCTCATTCTCCAAATCCTCAGCCTCCACCTCGGCCTCGTTGGCACCCACCTGGGGCAGGCTGGCCTCGGGGGTCTTGGGGAACATGGGAAGCAGATGTTTAGACCCCGCTTGACGCAGGCCATCCTTGGAGCCCTCAGCCCACCTGAAGTGGGTCATTTTGTACAACTTCCCATCCTTCTTCTGCTCAGGCTCCTGCCCCGGAACCCAGGTTTCCTGTCCTGGGCCCCAAGTCTCCTTTTCTGGGCCCCAGGTCTCCTCACCTGGGCCCCAGGGACCCTGGGCCTGTACCGGGCCCCAGGCCTTGTCTCCCAGGCCCCAGATCTCCCGTCCCAGGCCCCAGGCCTCTCCGGGGCCCCAGGCCTCTGCGGAGATCTGACGTTTGAGCTCGTCCCCCAGGCCCTCGGCTGAGGTGTCCTCATTGGGATAAACCTTGATGGGTCTCCTCTTCCTGCCCACTGGCTTCCCCCAGCGGAAGTGCTCCATGGAGTAGGATCGTTTGTCCTCCCGTGGACCGAGCAGCTCCCGGGAGGCCCAGCGTGGCCCCCACACGCCCCGCGCTGACCTCGAGCTGTTCCCTCGTTTCTTCCCAAACTTGTCCCAGCGGAAATGTCCCATCACGTAACTGCGCAGGGCCTCAGCCACCGGCATCAGCCGACCATTCCCAGGGAACAGCGGGACCTCCAGGCTCCGCCCTCTGTTACACACCTCATTACAGGCCTGTGTGAGAGATGTCATCACACACCTCATTACACCCCATTACACACCATCACACACCCCATTACACACACCATCACACACCCCATTACACACACCATCACACACCCCATTACACATCCCATTACAGACACCATCACACACCCCATTACACACACCATCACACATCCCATTACACATCCCATTACACACACCATCACACACCCCATTACACACACCATCACACACCCCATTACACATCCCATTACACACACCATCACACACCCCATTACATATCCCATTACACACACCATCACACACCCCATTCCACATACCGTCACACACTATTATGCACCCCATTACAACCCATTACACACATCATTACACACTATTATACATCCCATTACACACCCCATTACACATCCCATTTCACACACCATCATACACCCCATTACACACCACATCACACACCATCACACATCCCATTACACCCTATTTCACACACCATCACACACCATTACACACCTCATTACACATCCCATTACACACACCATTACTCATTCCAACACACACCCCATTATTCACACCATCACACCCCCCCATTACTTACACCATCACACACCCATCATTACACACTCAATTACATATACCATTACACACCCCATTACTCACACTATTACACACCCCATTACACATACCATCACACACCCTATTACACACACCATCACACACCCCATTACACACGCCATCACACACTCCATTACACACGCCATCATACGCCCCATTACACATCCCATTAGAGGCCTATGTAAGATCCACCGTTACACATTCCTCCACAGAGCAGGGAATGGGGTTAGAGTAGAGAGCTCCAGTGGGGGAGCGAGCCCCAGCACAGACACGATGGGGGGAGAGAGAGCAGGGAATGGGGTTAGAGTAGAGAGTTCCAGTGGGAGCGAGCCCCAGCAAGACACGATGGGGGGAGAGAGAGAGAGCAGGGAATGGGGTTAGAATAGAGAGTTCCAGTGGGAGCGAGCCCCAGCAAAGACACGATGGGGGGAGAGAGAGAGAGCAGGGAATGGGGTTAGAGTAGAGAGCTCCAGTGGGGAGTGAGCCCCAGCACAGACACGATGGGGGGAGAGCAAGGAATGGGGGCATCATGGGATGGTGGGGGGATGGTGGGAGGGGGTGCAGTTACCAGGAGGCTGGTGTCCAGGCCCTTGAGGTGACAGTCAGGGTCTTGGTCCCCACACTGAGCCCCTGCACTGTCAGCCCACAGCACAGCCATCAGCAACACCACTCGGGTCCACACGCACAGCTCCATCTCCTCGTCCTCTCGTCTGCTCCCTCACTCCCTCACCCGCTCAGCTGCCGGGGGCAACACATCAGCACAATTAATATCATCATATTCTATAACAACAACATTACATTTTACAATAATCCTTGTATTTGATGCGGTGCCTTATCACTTCTTTGAAACGTTGCAAGGAGCTTCACAGAATATACTGCAAAGTGTAGTGACTCTGTATTTTGTGGGCGAAACACAGCAGCCAATTGCTCCCAGCAGCGTCCCACATCAGTATTATGATTATTATGAATGGGTTATTATCCCTGGAAAGTGATCAACCAATCGACTAACAACCAGGTTCCTTCTTACTGTCGGTAAACAGATGTATGTGTGTGGAGTAAGGAAACTTGCCCAACATTTTGCCCGGCCCGGGACTCAAACCCAGGTCTCTTGCTTGCGAGGCGAGGGCTCCAACCCCTGAGCTACAGCATTCCACACCTTACACATCACGGAGCCTGGTGGGGGTGAGGATGGGGGTGATGGGGTCGGGGAGCCTGGTGGGGGTGAGGATGGGGGTGATGGGGTCGGGGAGCCTGGTGGGGGTTGAGGATGGGGTGATGGGGTCGGGGAGCCTGGTGGGGTGAGGATGGGGGTGATGGGGTCGGGAGCCTGGTGGGGGTGAGGATGGGGGTGATGGGGTCGGGGAGCCTGGTGGGGGTGAGGATGGGGGTGATGGGGTCGGGGAGCCTGGTGGGGGTGAGGATGGGGCTGGATGATCTGCAGCCTGTGGAGGGAGGAGTTGGGGGCCGACAAGCAAGGAGTTGGTTTAGTTGAGTCTAGATATGATGAATGCGTGGATAAGAGTCTCGACGGCCTGAAGGGTTGTGGTGGGAGTGGGAAATTAAAGAGAAGACCAAAGACAGAGCCCTGAGGAATGGCACACATGGCAATGTGGGGGCTGCAGGAGAAGCTGTTAGCTGGCTACCAGATACAAAGTGGAGACAGTGGAACAGGTTCGTATGAAACCTGGCAAAGACAGAGCTGTGAAGCTGGAGCTGAGAGGAGAGGTGGTGCAGAACACATTGGTCAACAGGGTGGAAGATGGCAGAAAGATAGTAAAGGACAAGGAGTCAGAGGGAACCCTGGTCACAGATGGAAAGAATGTCATGTGTAACTTTGACCAAGGCTGTGAACAGCACAGAAACTAGACTGGAGAGGTTTACACTGAGTGGTGGAGACCAGGCTGGAGAGGTTTATGGCCAGGGTGTGGGGAGAGGGAAGTAGAGTGGGTGGGTGGTTGATGGGCAATGACTGGAGAACGAGGAGGGTGACCGAGGGAGATCAGAAGGAGAAACAAATTCCGCAGTCCTGTAGCTCAGTGGTAAGAGCACTCGCCTCGCAAGTGACAGACAGGACCTGGGTTTAATTCCACGGATGTGGCAAAACCTTAGGTAAGTTTCCTTACTCCACACGCACTTTGTTTACCAGCAGTAAGTTATGATCAGGACAAAGAGAGAGAAAAAACTTTAATCGGACTTGAACTGATTTTTAACATCCACCTGAACAGCCGGTGTTGGGGGGTGGGGGGGGAGCGGGGTTCAATGTCTCACATGACGTCGTCTCTGATAATGTGGCACTTTCTCTCCCAGTGCTGCGCTTGAGTGTGAGGGGTGGGGGGTGGGGGGCTCGAACTCACAAACTCCTGCAGTGTGTACGGGAAACTCCGGAAGTGTAAACATTTCCCAGTAAAAGTCACTGGATCAGGGAGAGAGGCGGCTGTGAGATGAGTCAAAATAATAATCCTGGCATTTGATGCAGCGACTTATCACGTCGTCAAGATGTCTCGAAGCGCTTCACAGGATACACTGTACGTGAGATGTAGGGAGGATGTGAGCCAGAGGGAAGGGGTCAGGCGGAGGGATTCTGAGCTGCTATGAATTCCATCCATCTTACCTGAAAGTGTGTGATTGTCTTCTTTCTTGCTCGCTCTTCACTCGTCTCTCTTGGCTCCTCTCTCTTCACACTTCTCGCTCTCTCGCTCCCGCTCTCCACTCGCTCTGCCTTTCCCCCGACTGAAGCTGCCTTTTATATTCTCCCCAGCCCTCGTCACAGGCAGGGAGCAGGAGGCTGACTGATTGCACTAATCCCCAAATGCAGTGAGGACGGATGTGCAGAGACCAAGCAGAACGCTGCCCTTTTCCACCCCTGTCTCCCAGGATTAGCACCTCAACTTGACACCTCACAACAACTCGTCAAGTACTTACTGGTGCTGTGAACCTGGAGTGTGGACGACAGTGCAGAAGGAGCTTCACTGTATCTCTAACCCTCACCTGCGAGAGTGGACACACAGTGTAGAGGGAGCGTTACTGTGTCCTAACCCTGACCTGGGAGTGTGGACACACAGTGTAGAGGAGCGTTACTGTGTCTCTAACCCTGACCTGGGAGTGTGGACACACAGTGTAGAGGAGCTTTACTGTGTCTCTAACCCTGACCTGGGAGTGTGGACACACAGTGTAGAGGAGCTTTACTGTGTCTCTAACCCTGACCTGGGAGTGTGGACACACAGTGTAGAGGAGCGTTACTGTGTCTCTAACCCTGACCTGGGAGTGTGGACACACAGTGTAGAGGAGCGTTACTGTGTCTCTAACCCTGACCTGGGAGTGTGGACACACAGTGTAGAGGAGCGTTACTGTGTCTCTAACCCTGACCTGGGAGTGTGGACACACAGTGTAGAGGAGCGTTACTGTGTCTCTAACCCTGACCTGGGAGTGTGGACACACAGTGTAGAGGAGCGTTACTGTGTCTCTAACCCTGACCTGGGAGTGTGGACGCACAGTGTAGAGGAGCGTTACTGTGTCTCTAACCCTGACCTGGGAGTGTGGACACACAGTGTAGAGGAGCTTTACTGTGTCTCTAACCCTGACCTGGGAGTGTGGACACACAGTGTAGAGGAGCTTTACTGTGTCTCTAACCCTGACCTGGGAGTGTGGACACACAGTGTAGAGGAGCGTTACTGTGTCTCTAACCCTGACCTGGGAGTGTGGACACACAGTGTAGAGGAGCTTTACTGTGTCTCTAACCCTGACCTGGGAGTGTGGACACACAGTGTAGAGGAGCGTTACTGTGTCTCTAACCCTGACCTGGGAGTGTGGACGCACAGTGTAGAGGAGCGTTACTGTGTCTCTAACCCTGACCTGGGAGTGTGGACACACAGTGTAGAGGAGCGTTACTGTGTCTCTAACCCTGACCTGGGAGTGTGGACGCACAGTGTAGAGGAGCGTTACTGTGTCTCTAACCCTGACCTGGGAGTGTGGACGCACAGTGTAGAGGAGCGTTACTGTGTCTCTAACCCTGACCTGGGAGTGTGGACACACAGTGTAGAGGAGCGTTACTGTGTCTCTAACCCTGACCTGGGAGTGTGGACACACAGTGTAGAGGAGCGTTACTGTGTCTCTAACCCTGACCTGGGAGTGTGGACACACAGTGTAGAGGAGCGTTACTGTGTCTCTAACCCTGACCTGGGAGTGTGGACACACAGTGTAGAGGAGCGTTACTGTGTCTCTAACCCTGACCTGGGAGTGTGGACACACAGTGTAGAGGAGCTTTACTGTGTCTCTAACCCTGACCTGGGAGTGTGGACGCACAGTGTAGAGGAGCGTTACTGTGTCTCTAACCCTGACCTGGGAGTGTGGACGCACAGTGTAGAGGAGCGTTACTGTGTCTCTAACCCTGACCTGGGAGTGTGGACACACAGTGTAGAGGAGCTTTACTGTGTCTCTAACCCTGACCTGGGAGTGTGGACACACAGTGTAGAGGAGCTTTACTGTGTCTCTAACCCTGACCTGGGAGTGTGGACACACAGTGTAGAGGGAGCGTTACTGTGTCTCTAACCCTGACCTGGGAGTGTGGACACACAGTGTAGAGGAGCGTTACTGTGTCTCTAACCCTGACCTGGGAGTGTGGACACACAGTGTAGAGGAGCTTTACTGTGTCTCTAACCATGTCCTGGGAGTGTGGATGGATGTTGTAGAGGTAGTATAGTGACTGAGACAGAGAGAGACGGAGATAGAGACCCCTCCACCCACACACATGCACACAGTATGAGAGAGTGCCTGAGAAAATGAGTAAGGGATTAGGAGTGACTGAGAGAGTAAGAGACTGAGAGAGTGAGAGACCCTCAATCCCTCACTCTCTTTCTGTCTCTCTTTCTTTGTCTCTCTCACTCGCTCTCAATCATTCTCTCTGTGTGTCTCTTTCTTTCTCTCAGTCGCTCTCACTCCCCTCTTTCGCTGCCTCTTTCTCTCGCACCCGGTCTCTCTCACTCTCTTAGTTGCTCTCAATCGCTCTCTCTGTGTCCCTCTCGTGTCTCTCTCTCAATCGCTCTCAATCCTCACTCTCTCTCAGTAGCTTGTGGTGTTTAGAGGGGCTGTGTAGAGGGCTGTGTAGAGGGCTGTGTGTGGGTGTGTGTGGGGGGGGGGCTGTGTAGAGGGCTGTGTGTGGGTGGGTGTGTGTGTGGGGGCTGTGTAGAGGGCTGTGTGTGGGTGTGGGGGGGGGGCTGTGTAGAGGGCTGTGTGTGGGTGTGTGTGGGGGGGGGGCTGTGTAGAGGCTGTGTAGAGGGCTGTGTGTGTGTGTGGTGTGGGGGGGGGGCTGTGTAGAGGGCTGTGTGTGGGTGTGTGTGGGGGGGGGCTGTGTAGAGGGCTGTGTAGAGGGCTGTGTGTGGGTGTGTGTGGGGGGGGGGGCTGTGTAGAGGGCTGTGTGTGGGTGTGTGTGTGTGGGGGGGGCTGTGTAGAGGGCTGTGTAGAGGGCTGTGTGTGTGTGTGGTGTGGGGGGGGGGGCTGTGCAGAGGGCTGTGTGTGGGTGTGTGTGGGGGGGTGCTGTGTAGAGGGCTGTGTGTGGGTGTGTGTGTGGGGGGGGGGGGGCTGTGTAGAGGGCTGTGGGGGGGGGGGGCTGTGTAGAGGGCTGTGTGTGGGTGTGTGTGGGGGGGGGCTGTGTAGAGGGCTGTGTGTGGGTGTGTGTGGGGGGGTGCTGTGTAGAGGGCTGTGTGTGGGTGTGTGTGTGGGGGGGGGGGGGCTGTGTAGAGGGCTGTGGGGGGGGGGGGGGGCTGTGTAGAGGGCTGTGTGTGGGTGTGTGTGTGTGGGGGGGGGCTGTGTAGAGGGCTGTGGGGGGGGGGGGGCTGTGTAGAGGGCTGTGTGTGGGTGTGTGTGGGGGGGGCTGTGTAGAGGGCTGTTGTGTGTGTGGTGTGGGGGGGGGGGCTGTGTAGAGGGCTGTGTGTGGGTGTGTGTGGGGGGGGGCTGTGTAGAGGGCTGTGTGTGGGTGTGCGTGTGGGGGGGGGGGGGCTGTGTAGAGGGCTGTGTGTGGGTGTGTGTGGGGGGGGCTGTGTAGAGGGCTGTGTGTGGGTGTGTGTGGGGGGGGGGCTGTGTAGAGGGCTGTGTGTGGGTGTGTGAGAGCAGAGAGCCTGAGATCTTGAGCTGATTCCCATGTGTCGGGGCAGGTGCTCAGAGCTGCCGTGACCTCGTGCCTAATGGCTCCCAACCCCCACCTCCGCTTTCCATCAGCCGCTAAAACACTCAGCCGCGCCCTCTCAACACATCCCTACTCTCTGTCTCTCTCTCTCTCTGTCTCTCTCTCTCTCTGTCCCCATCGTGTCTGTGCTGGGGATCACTCCCCCACTGGAGCTCTCTACTCTAACCCCATTCCCATGTTTGACATGGAATGTCGGAATTGAGCCCATCCACTGTGACAGTCTCTAGTCTGGTTCCTGACTCTACTCCCCCTCCTCTCCCCCTGCCGGCCGACACGGTCAACTGGTCTCTCTCCTCAGGCTCTGATCCCCTCCCCCTGAAAACCGCTGTCATCACCCCCTCCTCAAACCCCACCCTGGATGCCTCTAATCTCTCACACTCGCGTCCCATCTCTAACCTGCCCTTCCTGGCCAAAGTCCTGGGACACATTGTTGCAGGTTAACTTGGGCCACACGTCTCCCCCCACTCCCTCCTCGAGCCCCTCCAGGCTGGTTGTCGCCCTGACTGCCCACAGCCCAGAGACAGCGCTTGTGAAAGTTCTCTCTATCTGTGCCCAGGGCTCCCTCTGCCTCCTCGCCCTCCTGGACCTCTTTGCCACGTTCCACACAGTTCAGAATCATACTCCTCTACTGCTAAGTGCTCTGAGATGCTACTCTGTGTGGAGGGTGTTATATAAGTGCAAGTTGTTGTTGGGGATAGGAAATCCTCCACTCAGCTCCTGTTAACCTGGAAGCCAAATCCCTAATGGATAGGGTGGACATGCATCGGGAAAGCTTGCCAGACAGCAATATCAATGGCAAGTTATGTGGTTTTAGCTGATTAGACTCCAGCAGTTAGTCCAACGTACACTGTGGGGTTCCCAAGCCTTGGCTTTTGCAAACGTGCACCTAATGCTTTCTGGAATTAGGTAAACTTTCCACTCTAACTCCATTCCCTGCTCTCTCTCTCTCTCCCCACTGTGTCTGTGCTGGGGCTCGTTCCCCACTGGCGCTCTCTCTCCAGGGAGAGTGTGCATTCCATTATAACAATCTCTGGGTTTCTATGTGTAGAGTATGTGTGGAAATCTCAGTTTGGTTTGGAGACTCTTAAGCAGGTGATGTGATTCCACGTGGGTCAGACACCCGGCTGAGCAAATAAAAAGAATTATGGGGAAGATGTCATCCCAATGTTTGCAATTTAGTGTCACAGATTTCCTCAGTGTTGTCTTAATCCACAGTGTAATCCTGTATCTCAGTGTTTAGAGCGCTCACCTCACAAACGAGACAACTTGGGTTTGATTCCCGGCAGCGCAAAACACTGGGCAACAACAACAACAAAATTACATTTGTAAAGCGCCTTTCATGTCGGGAGGACGTCCCAAGGTTCTGATCAGGGAATCACTTAAACTTTTAAGAGAGTAGATTATTTGGGGAGGACAAGTTTGCAGGGCTATGGAGAGCGAGCGGAGAAATGGGGTTGATCAGGGCTATGGGGAAGGAAGGGGAGTGGGGTTGATCAGGGCTATGGGGAGAGAGTGGGGGAATGGGGTTGATCAGGGCTATGGGGAGAGAGCGGGGAGTGGGGTTGATCAGGGCTATGGGGAGAGAGCGGGGAGTGGGGTTGATCAGGGCTATGGGGAGAGAGCGGGGGAGTGGGGTTGATCAGGGCTATGGGGGGAGAGTGGGGGAGTGGCGTTGATCAGGGCTATGGGGAGAGAGCAGGGGAGTGGGGTTGATCAGAGCTATGGCGAGAGAGTGGGGGAGTGGCGTTGATTTGGAAGCTCTTTTCAAAGACCCGGCACAGACCTGATGGACTGAATGGCATCCTTCTGTGCTGTATAGTCCTTAGATTCTATGATGCCATGATCAGGACTCAAGTGTGGTGGGGAGAGTTGGGATGAGGGAGGGCAGAAAGGTAGGAGGGCAGTTGAAGGCACGGTCAAAAAGGAGGCAAGAGAGGGAGCGAAGCCAAGGGATTGTGGGATAATAATAATAATAATAATCCTTGCATTTGATATAGCACTTGTCGCGTCTTCTTGCTGTCCCAAAGCGCTTCACAGAATATACTGTAAAGTGAATTGACTGTATATTTGTGGGCGAATGCAGCAGCCAATTGGGCACAGCAGCGTCCCACAAACAGCCGTGGATTGAAATGACCAGTTTATTTTTTTTTGGAGGGATTATTATTAGGTGTGTGGAATAAGGAAACTTGCCCAAGGTTTCGATCTGCTTGGAATTGAACTCAGGTCTCTCACTTGCAAAGCGAGTGCTCTAACCACTGAGCTGCAGGACTCCATGGGATGGGGTTCCAAAGGGTAGGGCCAGAGAGGCTGAAAGCCCGGCTGCTGATGGGTGGGAGACTTGGAGCAGACCGGAGCCTGCTGAGCGGAGGGAGCGGACAGGGGTCAGCAGGTCAGAGATGTAGGAGAAGTCGAGGCCATGGAGGGTTTTGAAAGTGAGGACGAGGATTTTGAATTCTATCCTTTGAGGGATGAGGAGCCAGTGGAGCCGGGCAACGGTCATGGTGATGGGGTCACGAAGCCTGGTGCATGAGAGGACACGAGCTGCAGAGTTCTGGATGATCTGCAGCTTGTGGAGGGAAGAGTTGGGGAGGCCGACAAGGAGAGAGTTTCCTAAGTCAAGCCTTGAGGTAGCAAATGCTTGTATGATGGTTTCGGCGGCCTAAGGGCTGAGGCAGTAACAGATTTGGGCAATATTGTGGCGATGGGGAAAGGCAGAACCGGTCAAGGCATGGAACTGGGAGAGAAAGGACAGTTGAAGTTCGAACAAGACGCCCAAGTTCCTAACTGGCGTGGTGCAGCCGTGGATGCTGATGCTGCCAGTGCCTGAGGTGCTGAGGCGCTGGTGTGAGTCAATCAGGAGAGCCTCAGACTTGCTGATATTCAGCTGTAGAAAGTTGGCTCTCATCCAGGACTTGATGTCAGACAGGGAGTCTGTCAGGACATCACTTGTTCTGCAATCGAGGGTGGAGGCAGAGAGATAGAGTTGGGTGTCGTCCAGTATATGCGGAAGTTGAGCCAATGTCTGCAGATGATGTCACCAAGGGGGAGCATGTAGAGGTTGAAGAGGAGGGAACTCAGGACAGAGCCCTGAGGACCACTGCACGAGACTGTGCGGGGGCTGGAAGAGAAATTGTTGGCGGAGAAAAATTGGAGACGGGGTGAGAGATAAGACCTGAAGCATTCAAGACAGAATCTTGAGGTGAGAGGCGATGGAGTGGTCCACAGTATTGAAGGCAGCAGAGAAGTCAAAGAGGACGAGGGAGCCCTGGTCACAAATGGACACGATGTGAGCAGCATAGAAACCCGATTGGAGAGGCTCGTGAAGGGAGTCGTCGGAGAGAAGGAGTGAAGCTGGGAAGCAACGACTCTTTCAAGGAACCTTGGAAAGAAAAGGGAGGCTGGAGATGGCCCGGTAGTTAGAAGGCAGGGATGGGTCCAGGGAAGGTTTTGCCAGGATGGGGGTGATTGTAGCTGTTTTTAGGGGGATGGGAACGATAATAATAATAATAATAATAATCCTTGCATTTGATATAGCGCTTTTCACGTCAGGAGGACGTCCCAAAGCGCTTCACAGAACACACTGTAAAGTGAATTGACTGTATATTTGTGGGCGAACGCGGCAGCCAATTGCGCACAGCAATGTCCCACAAACAGTCGTAGATTGAAAATGACCAATTTGATGCCAGATGATAGGGAGCGATGATGGTGTTGGAGAGTAGAGCTGGAACTGAGAGGTAAGGGGAGGGGTGGGGATGGGGTCAAGGGAGCAGGTGATGTGTTTCATGCTGCATATGGTGGTCATGAGATAGGAGGGGGAGACAGGTTTGAAGATTTCCAGTGCCTTGGGACGTCCTCCCAATGTGAAAGGCGCTAAACAAATGTAATTTTGGTGGTGTTGTTGCTGATGTGGATGGAGGGATGGGTAGGGGTCGGAGTGTGGATGGAGAAGGGGACGGAGTGGTGGTTGGGAGGGCGGAAGTAGCTGAACGGTTTCCCTCAATTTTGGACTTGAGGAAATCCAGCATCTCCTCACAGTCGAAGTTTGACACAAGGAAACAAGATGTCTCTGAGACAAACACATAGTCTTTCAAAAAAACAACCTTTGATCCCTCTCACCTCTCATACTACCATTTCCAACCTGCCCTTCCTTGCCAAAGCTCTGTCACTAACCAACCACTGCAGGACTCCTCATCATCCTCCTGGCTCTCTCTCTGACGCATTCAATCGCTCTCTCCCCCCTCTCATTCTCTCTCTCCCCCTCTCAATCTCTCTCTCTCTCCCCCACTCTCAATCCCTCTCTTTCCCACTCTCAATCCCTCTCTCTCCCCCCTCTCAATCTCTCTCTCTCCCCTCTCAATGTCCCTCTCTTCCTCACTCTCAATCCCTCTCTCTCCCCCTCTCAATCCCTCTCTCCCAGTCCGCCGTGCGGCTCAGTATGTGCAGTGGTATTGACTAAGCTGCTTCCTGACAACCTGCAGTAATGACCGGCATTATTCCCACTCTCCGCACTACGCAACCAGCACAACACATGGCATTGACACAGCACCTTTCACATTGAGAGGACGTCCCAAGGTGCTGGACAGGGAGGAGTCCGTTGAGTGGAGGGAGTGGAAAGGTCAATATATGGGGTTAACAGGTCACAGAGGTAGGGAGGGGGTGAGGACAACATGGACAATAGAGCTGCCAAACGTCCTCCCCTGGGCTCCGTTACCCCTGGTAACCTCTGCCATAATCCTCTCCAGTCCTGTTTATCTTCGAGTCCATTAGTCTCCATCTGGGCAATTTGTGATCTCAGTGCTTTCCCCTGAACCATTGTCCCTGACCAGCAGCACATGTCTCTAAAACAGGAGGTATTATTGATCTCACTCACGCTGACCTTTTAACAGCTAATACCTCGGAAAGAGCAGCAATAACAGAGCAGCCGGTGTTGTAAAGCGTGATTATAATGTCCTTCACAGAAAACTGACAGCCCTGTGCTGGGAACCTTTCATCATAATAATCCTGGCATTTGATATAGCACCTTATCACGTCTTTGAGATGTCTCAAAGCGTTTCACAGAATGTACTGTAAAGTGAATTGACTGCACATTTGATGGGCAAAAGAAGAACAACAAGTGGGATTTATATAGTGCCCCCCACGCCGGACAGCGTCTCAGAGCTTCACAGTAATGGACCCCGGGGCCGAGCCAGGGGGAAGGGGAGGAGTCAGGGGAGGGGGAGGAGTCAGGGGGAGGAGGAGGAATCAAGGGAGGGGTCAGGGGGAGGGGGAGGAGTCAGGGGGAGGGGGAGGAGTCGGGGGGAGGAGTCAGGGGGGATGGGGAGGGGGAGGAGTCAGGGGAGGGGAGGGGTCAGGGGAGGGGGAGGGGTCAGGGGGAGGAGTCAGGGGTAGGGGGAGGAGTCAGTGGGATGGGGAGGAGCCAGGGGGAGGGGAAGAGTCAGGGGGAGGTGACCAAAGGTCGAAAAGAAAGGTCTTCAGCCGAGACCTGAGAATGGGAAGAGAGGGGGTGAGGGGAAGGGAGTGAGGGAGGGAGTTCCAGAGCCTCGGGACGCAGTGGCTGAAGGCACAGCCACCGATGGGGGAGCGGAGGCCTCGGGGGACGAGGAGGAGGTCAGACCTGAGGAACGAAGGCAATGGGCACTGTTGTGAGGAGAGAGGAGGTCAGAGAGGTCGGAGGGGCAGAGGAGTGGAGGGATTTGAAGACAAGAGTGAGGATCTTGAAGTGGATCCTCTCCGGGACAGGAGCCGGTGCAGTCTGACCAGGACTGGGGGGATCGGGGAGAGGGGTTTGGGGGTGGGGGGGAGGGCCAGGACTGGGGGGATCGGGGAGAGGGGTTTGGGTGTGGGGGGGAGGGCCAGGACTGGGGTATCGGGGAGAGGGGTTTGGGTGTGGGGGGGAGGGCCAGGACTGGGGGGATCGGGAGTGGGGTGTGGGTGTGGGTGGGAGGGCCAGGACTGGGGGGATCGGGGAGTGGGGTTTGGGTGTGGGGGGAGGGCCAGGACTGGGGGGATCGGGCAGTGGGGTTTGGGGGGAGGGCCAGGACTGGGGGGATCGGGAGTGGGGTTTGGGTGTGGAGGGAGGGCCAGGACTGGGGGGATCGGGGAGTGGGGTTTGGGTGTGGGGGGAGGGCCAGGACTGGGGGGATCGGGGAGAGGGGTTTGGGTGTGGGGGGAGGGCCAGGACTGGGGGGATCGGGGAGAGGGGTTTGGTGTGGGTGAGAATGCGGGCGGCAGAGGTTTGAATGATCAGGATTTGATGGATGGCAGTGGAGGGGAGGCCGGTGAGGAGGGCGTTAGAGTAGTGCAGCCGAGAGGTGACAAAGGCCTGGACCAGGGTTTCAGTGACTTTTGGCAGAGACGGGCGATACGTCGGAGGTGGAAGAAAGCAGTGCTGGTGAGGGACCGGATGTGGGGGAGGAAGGATAATTGGGGGTCGAACCTGATGCCTGGGTTGCGTATGGGTTCGGAGAGTTTTAGTGGGAGGTCGGGCAGGTGGAGGAGGTGAGAACCGTGAGATTTTAGATGTTGACAAGAGCCAAAGAGAATGGCTTGTCAACGTTCTGAAGGTTGTTTGTGACTTTCACAAGCGCAGTCTCTGTACTGTCCGGTGGGTGGAAACCGGACTGGAGGGGTTCGAAGAGGGAGTGGGAGGAGAGGTGTGCGCGGAGTTGGTTGGCAACAACGCGATCTGGGACTTTTACGAGGAAGAGCAGGTTAGATATATGGCGATAGTGTCCGGGGTTTGAGGGATCTCGGGAGGGTTTTTGAGGAGGGGGGTGATGACAGCAGTTTTGAGGGGGTCAGGGACTGATCCGGAGGAGAGGGACTGGTTGATGACATCAGCCAGTAGTGAGCAAAGGAGGGGGAGCTGTGTGACCAGTAAGTTGGTGGGGAGGGGGTCGAGGCAGTAGGTGGTGATGGAGGTGATGGTGGGTGAGAGGGAGGAGGGAGAAATGGGGAGGAAGGAATGTAGGATAGGGGTGGTGGTAGGAGCAGATGATGGGGAGGGTGAGGGGGGCAGAGAGGGCGTGGTGTGGGTGACAAGAGGCAGGAGGATGAGGCTGCCTGGCAGATGTTGTATATTTTAGATGAAAAGAGGTCCATGACCTCCTCGCACTTGGCATTGTATGTGAAGATTGGGGGCCTGAGGGGGGGCCACGGAGGAGGTAGTGGGTGGTGGAAAAAGGATTTTAGGGTTGTGTTTAGCCTCCAAGATGATGTTGGGGTAGAAGCCATTTATGCGCGTGTCAAAGGACAGCGGTAGCTGTGGAGATGCTCGAGCCACAGTTGGGATGGACTGTGAGGCCAGTTTTCCGCTATCTGCACTCGAACAGCTGGGTTTGGGTTGTTTGGCGGTGGAGATGGTTGTTGTACCGGGGGATCAGGTGGGTTTGGAGATGGTGGTTGTACCGGGGGGATCGGGTGGGTTTGGAGATGGTTGTTGTACCAGTGGGATCGGGAGGGTTTGGAGATGGTTGTTGTACCAGGGGGATCAGGTGGGTTTGGAGATGGTGGTTGTACCTGGGGGTTCGGGAGGGTTTGGAAATGGTTGTTGTACCAGGGGGATCGGGTGGGTTTGGAGATGGTGGTTGTACCAGGGGGATCGGGTGGGTTTGGAGATGGTTGTTGTACCAGTGGGATCGGGAGGGTTTGGAAATGGTTGTTGTACCAGGGGGATCGGGTGGGTTTGGAGATGGTGGTTGTACCGGGGGGATCGGGGGGGTTTGGAGATGGTTGTTGTACCAGGGGGATCGAGAGGGTTTGGAGATGGTGGTTGTACCGGGGGATTGGGTGGGTTTGGAGATGGTGGTTGTACCTGGGGGTTCGGGAGGGTTTGGAAATGGTTGTTGTACCAGGGGGATCGGGTGGGTTTGGAGATGGTGGTTGTACCGGGGGGATCGGGTGGGTTTAGAGATGGTTGTTGTACCAGTGGGATCGGGAGGGTTTGGAGATGGTTGTTGTACCGGGGGATTGGGTGGGTTTGGAGATGGTCCTGGATTTCAGGGGGACGAGGGAGTGGAAAGTGGAGGCGAGGCCATCATGGAGCAGTTGGACGGTTGCTTCAGGATCTCTGCGGATGGAAGGCCAGAGGGATAGGATATTTGAGGATGTGAGGGCCTTTGTGAGGGTCTCAGGGCATAGCCTTTTCCATGGGCGGTAGAGTACGTCGGTAGAGTATAAACCCCAGCAGCCAATTGCGTACAGCAGCGTCCCTCACACAATCGTGGATTGAGGAACCAAACTATTATTATTTTTTTAACCGATCTTTACACCTGGAAAAGCATTCCGTCAATCAACAAACAACCCGGTTCCTACTTACTGCAAGGTAAATAGAGGTGTGTGGAGTAAGGAAACTTGCCGGGGACTAACCTGTCCTCATTCACCCTCATTCCCATTCTCCCTGCCAATCCCTCCATCACCCCCTCCCTCCCATCTCACACATTCCTCTGGCAACTGTCCCCTCTGCACCAGCCTACAAATTGTCCGCTCCCTCTGCAACAAAGCTCTGACCATCAATGACCTCATCGCCAAATATTGACATTGTGGCCCTCACTGAAACCTGGATCACCCCAGTCATCACTTCCCCCGCACTGAGGCCACACCACTCGGCTATACCTCCCACCATACCCCACGTCCCAACCGCCATGGCAATGTTGTAGCCCTCATCTCTAGGACCTCACTTCCTTTATCCCTTTACTCCTCTGGCTCATTCCCCTCATTCGAGCACCTTACGCTCTACCATCCCTCCAAGCTTTCCCTCAAAATTCTCCTCATTTACCGCACCCCCAAAAACGCCCCCACCTTCAACCCCGACATCTTCACCCTCCTAGCTTCTGCCTCTGTTCTGAGCACCTCCTCATCCTCGGCGACGTCAACCTTCACTTGACCCACCTCCTGCTCTATCTCCTCTGACTTCTGCTATCTGTTTTCCTCTCACAACCTCTCCCTCCACATCAGCTCTGCCACCCACGTTCATGGCCACCCACTCGACCTCGTGTTTACTTGGGGCCTCAGTGTCCGGGATATCACAATTACAGAGAAAGCCATCTCCGATCACCATTTCATCTTATTTAACTCCTCAATCCCTCTCCCCACTTCCACCAAACTCACCTCCATCTCCTAGCACCCCTGGAAAACATCTCCCTATAATCCCTCTCCACTGCCCTGGAGTCATCTGAACTCACTCCCCCTCTGGCCTACTTCCCACACTGATCCATGCTCCTTGATCACTCTACTCCACAACTCCCTCTCCACCACTCTTGATGCCCTTGCCCCTCTCACCACCCAAACCATCTCCTGCTCATGAACCTCGCCCTGGTACACCAGCCACCTCTGCTCCCTCAAGGGTCAGGTGTGGGCCGACTAACGCACCTGGCTCAAATCTGATCTAACGGTCCACTGGCAGATCTGGCTGGACCACATCAAAATGTACGGCTCCACCCTCTCCTCCACCAAATCATCCTTCTGCTCCAAGATAATCTTGGAGGTGAAGGACAACCCCAGGCTCTCCTCCACCACCAACCAGCTCCTCCGTCCACCCTCCCACTCCTCACCCATTCTCTCCTCAAGCTCTGACTATGATAAGATGCTGGATTTCCTTGAGTCCAAAATCGAGGGGAGGCGTTCAGCTGCTTCCACTCCCAACTGCCAGTCTCTCCCTATTTTCTGGCATTGTTCCCATCTCCCTAAAAACAACTACAATCACCCACATCCTGAAAAAAACATTCATAAGAACATAAGAACATAAGAATTAGGAGCAGGAGTCGGCCATTCGTCCCCTCGAGCCTGTGCCCCGCCATTCGATAAGATCACGGCTGATCTCCTGACCGGACTCTAATTACCCGCTCTCTCCCCATATCCCCTAATCCCTCTGTTGTTTAAACGTCTGTCACTCTCAGCCTTGAAGATGTTCAAGGACTGACATCTACAGCCTTCGGGGGGAGTGGATTCCATAAAGTCACTGCCCTCTGAGTGAAGAAATGTTTTTGTCAAATGCCTTCTTAAAACCTAAATATACTACATCTACCGGTTCCCCCCTCTCTAACCTGCAGATACATCTTCAAAACACTCTAAAAGATTAGTGAAGCGTGACTTCCCTTTTGTAAAGCCGTGTTGACTGCCTACTCTTGTTATGGTCTTCCAGGAATCCCATAACCACATCCTTAATTAAGGACTCAAGAATTTTCCTACCACTGAAGTTAGACTAACTGGTCTATAGTGCCCCATCTTTTCTCTCCCACCCTCTTAAATAGTGGTGTCACGTTTGCAATCTTCCAATCAATGGGAACGATTCCAGAATCCAGAGAATTTTGGAAGATCAAAGGCAAGCCATCCACTATCTCAGTAGTCACCTCTTTATAAACCCGAGGATGTAGGCCATCAGGTCCAGGGGATTTATCAGTTTTAAGACCCTGACAATTTACCTAAAACCATTTCTTTACTAATATTAATTCCCCCAAGTTGCTCGCTAACATTGTCTTCTTGGTTCCCCTCTATTCTTGGTAGGTTTTCAGTGTCTTCTAAGGTAAAGACAGTAGCAAAGTACTTGTTTAATGACTCTGCCATGTCTTTGTCCCCTACTGTAATTCCCCCCGTCTCTGCCTGTAGTGGACCCACATTTACCTTTGACAGCCTCTCCCAATCCTCGGGTTTACTCCTCATTTTAGCTGTTTTATAGGCTTCTTCCTTTAACTTTATACTGTCCCGAACTACTCCAGTTAGCCACGGTTGGGCCACCTTTCCCGTGGCATTCTTAGTCCTCAAAGGAATATGTGCTCGCTGGGAATTTTGCACTATCTGCTTAAACATCTGCCATTGCTGGTCTACTGTCAAATCCTTCAGTCTAAGTTCCCAGTTTATTTTAGCTAAATCCTCTCTCATACCAGCAAACAACAACAACAACAACAACAACAGCAAGATTCCATTGATAGAGCGCCTTTCACGTCGGGAGGACGTCCCAAGGCGCTGTACAGTTGGGTCAGGACCCGAGCAAGGGGGAAATGGTCAGGGTAAGGGGAGGGAAGGGAGGGAGCGAGGAGGGGGTAGGGAGTCGAGAGGGGAGCTGAAGGCACAGTCAAAGAGAAAGGTCTTGGGACCGGCCTTGAAGGAGGAAAGGGAGGAGGCGGCGAAGGCACTGGGGGATAGAGTTCCAGAGCCTCTGAGCTGAGAGGCTGAAGGCCCGGCCACCAATGGTAGGGCGGTTGGGGCGGGGGATGTGGAGCAGACCGGAGCCAGAGGAACGGAGGGTACGGGCAGGTAGGGAGGGGGATAGTAGGTTGGAGAGGTAGGAGGGAGCAAGGCCGTGAATGGCCTTGTAGGTGAGGATGAGGATCTTGAAATCGATCCTCTGGGGGATGGGGAGCCAGTGGAGGCGAGCGAGGGCGAGGGTGAGGGTGAGGGCGAGGGCGAGGGTGAGGGTGGGAGTGATGTGGTCGCGAGGCCTGGTGCGGGACAGTACACGAGCTGCAGAGTTCTGAATGACCTGCAGTGTGGAGGGAGGGCCGGGAAGGCCGCGAGGAGAGAGTTCCCATAGTCCGGCCTTGAGGTGATAAAGGTGTGGACCAGAGTTTCAGCCGCGTGAGGGGTGAGGTAGTGCCGTAGTCTGGCGATGTTCCGGAGGTGATGGAAGGCGGTGCCAGTTGTGGTGCGGATATGAGGGAGAAAGGACAGCTCAGGGTCGAACAGAACCCCGAGGTTCCTGATGGCTTTGAGAGGTGGAGAGTGCGGCCTTTGATGCTGATGCTGTCAGCGCCTGAGGTGCGGAGGCGCTGACGTGAGCCAATCAGGAGGGCCTCAGTTTTGCGCACGTTGAGCTGAAGAAAGTTGTCTCTCGTCCAGGACTCGATGTCGGACAGACAGCTGTCAGGACATCGGGGGTCGTGGAGTTGAGGGTAGAGGAGGAAAGGTAGAGTTGGGTGTCATCCGCACACATGTGGACGTTAACCCCATGTCTGCGGATGATGTCACCACAGGGGGACCATATAGAGGGTGAAGAGGAGGGGACCGAGGACAGAGCCTTGAGGGACACCGCACAAGACAGTGCGGGCGGTGGAGGAAAAAACATTCGTGGAGACAAAGTGAAGACGGTGGGAGAGGTACGATCTAAACCACTCAAGGACGGGACCTTGAAGGTTTCGGTGGGAGGACAAGCGGTGGAGGAGGAGGTCGACCGTATTGAATGCTGCTGATAGGTCGAGGAGGACGAGGAGGCAGAGGGAGCCCTGGTCACAGATGGTCAGGATGGCATTGGTGACCTTGACCAGGGCAGTTTCTGTGCTATGGGCAGCACGGAAACCCGACTGAAGGGGTTTGAATATTGAATGGGTGGAGAGGAAAGAGCGCAGTTGGGAGGCCACAACTCGTTCCAGGACCTTGGACAGGAAGGGGAGGTTGGAGATGGGCCGGAGATTGATAGCTGTGAGGGTTTTTTCAAGGTGGGAGTGATGGTGGCAGTTTTTAAGGGAATGGGAACAGAGCCAGAGGGGAGGGACAGGTTGACGATGTCTGTGATATGTGGGGCAAGGAGGTGGAGCTGGGAGATAAGGAGTGGAGTGAGGATGGGGTCAAGGGAGCAGGTGGTGGGTTTCAGGGATAGGATGAGTTTGGTCACAGAGGGTGGGGAAATGGGTACAAAAGTGTGTAGGGGAGGATGGCTCTGTACAGTTGGGTCAGGACCCGAGCAAGGGGGAAATGGTCAGGGTGAGGAGAGGGAAGGGAAGGGAGGAGCGAGGAGGGGGGAAATGGTAAGGTTGAGGGGAGGGGAGGGAGGGAGCGAGGAGGGGGGAAATGGTCAGGGTGAGGGGAGGGAAGGGAGGGAGGGAGCTGGTCGCTGGTCTGGGGCTGGGCTGGGGCTAGCCTGGGGGCTGGAGTGGGGCTGGGGGCTGGTCTGGGGGCTGGGCTGGGCTGGGGCTGAGCTGGATGCTGGGGGCTGGGCTGGGGGCTGGGCTGGAGGCTGGGCTGGGGGCTGGGGCTGGGGGTGGAGGCTGGGCTGGGGGCTGGACTGGGCTGGGCTGGGGGCTGGGCTGGGCTGGGGGTGGGATGTGCTGGGCTGGGGGCTGGGCTGGGCTGGGGGCTAGGCTGGGGCTGGGCTGGAGCTGGGATGGGCTGGCTGGGGGCTGGGCTGGGGGCTGGGTGGGGGTGGGGGCTTGGCTGGGCTGGTGGCTGGCCTGGGTTCTGGGGGCTGTGCTGGGGGCTGGGTGCTGGGCTGGACTGGGGGCTGGGGCTGGGCTGGGGGCTGGGGGCTGGGGCGGGGCAGGGGGCTGGGCTGGGCTTGGCTGGGCTGGGCTGGGCTGGTGGCTTGGCTGAAGGGCTGGGCTGGGGGCTGGGGGCAGGGGGCTGGGCTGGGGCGGGGCTGGGCTGGGCTGGGGCTGGGGGCTGGGCTGGGGGCTGGGGGCTGGGCTGGGCTGGGTTGGGGGCTGGGCTGGGGGCTGGGGGCTGGGCTGGGCTGGTGGCTGGCCTGGGGTCTGGGGGCTGGGGGCTGGGCTGGGCTGGGTTGGGGGCTGGGCTGGGGCTGGGGGCTGGGTTGGGTTGGGTTGGGGCTGGGGCTGGGCTGGGGGCTGGGCTGGGCTGTGGCTGGGGGCTGGGCTGGGTTGGGTTGAGGCTGGTTGCTGTGGGCTGGGCTGGGTGCTGGGTGCAGGGGGCTGGGCTGGGGGCTGGGGGCTGGGTGCTGGGGGCTGGGGCTAGGCTGGGCTAGTGGCTGGCCTGGGGTCTGGGGGCTGGGCTGGGTTGGGGGCTGGGGGCTGGGGGCTGGGCTGGGCTGGGCTGGGGGCTGGGCTGGGGGCTGGGGCTGGAGGCTGGGCTGTGGGCTGGGGCTGGGCCGGGGCTGGGCTGGGTGCTGGGCTGGGGGCTGGGCTGGGGCCTGGGGGCTGGGGGCTGGGGGCTGGGCTGGGCTTGGCTGGGGCTGGGCTGGGGGCTGGGCTGGGGGCTGGGCTGGGCTTGGCTGGGGCTGGGCTGGGGGCTGGGGGCTGTGGCTGGGGGCTGGGTGCTGGCGCTCGGCTGGGCTGGGGGCTGGGGGGTAGGCTGGGAGCTGGGGGGTGGGCTGGGGGCTGGGGGTGGGCTGGGGGTGGGGACTGGGGGCTGGGGGGTGGGCTGGGGGGTGGGGTGGGGACTGGGGGCTGGGGGTGGGCTGGGGGTGGGGACTGGGGGATGGGGGCTGGGCTGGGGGCTGGGTGCTGGGGCCTGGGGGCTGGGTGCTGGGGGCTGGGCTTGGCTGGGGCTGGGCTGGGGCTGGGCTGGGGGCTGGGGGGTGGGGTGGGGACTGGGGGCTGGGGGTGGGCTGTGTTGGGCTGGAGGCTGGGCTGGGGGCTGGGGGGTAGGCTGGGAGCTGGGGGGTGGGCTGGGGGCTGGGGGTGGGCTGGGGGTGGGGACTGGGGGCTGGGGGTGGGGCTGGGGGTGGGGTGGGGACTGGGGGCTGGGGGGTGGGCTGGGGGTGGGGACTGGGGGATGGGGGCTGGGCTGGGGGCTGGGTGCTGGGGCCTGGGGGCTGGGTGCTGGGGGCTGGGCTGGGCTTGGCTGGGGCTGGGCTGGGGGCTGGGGGCTGGGCTGGGGGGTGGGGTGGGGACTGGGGGCTGGGGGGTGGGCTGGGGTGGGGACTGGGGGATGGGCTGGGGGCTGGGGCTGGGGGTGGGCTGGGAGCGGGGGCTGGGCTGGGGGCCGGAATGAGCTGGGGGCTGGGCTGGGGGCTGGGCTGGGGGCTGGGCTGGGCTGGGGCGGGGCTGGGCTGGGCTGGGCTGGGGGCTGGGGAGCTTGGGCTGGGGGCTGGGGGCTGGGGGCTGGGCTGGGCTGGGGCTGGGCTGGGGGCTGGGGCTGGGCTGGGGGCTGGGGCTGGGCTGGGGGCTGGGGGTGGCTGGGGGCTGGGGGCTGGGTGCTGGGTGCTGGGCTGGGGGCTGGGCTGGGCTGGGCTGGGGCTGGGCTGGGGGCTGGGTGCTGGGGCTGGGCTGGGCTGGGGCTGGGGGCTGGGGGCTGGGCTGGGCTGGGCTGGGGGCTGGGGCTGGGCTGGGGCTGGGGCTGGGGGCTGGGGGCTGGGCTGGGGGCTGGGCTGGGGCTGGGCTGGGGGCTGGGCTGGGGGCTGGGGGCTGGGCTGGGCTGGGCTGGGCTGGGGGCTGGGGCTGGGCTGGGGCTGGGCTGGGGGCTGGGGGCTGGGCTGGGCTGGGCTGGGCTGGGGGCTGGGGGCTGGGCTGGGGGCTGGGGCTGGGCTGGGGCTGGGCTGGCTGGGGCTGGGGCTGGGCTGGGGGCTGGGGCTGGGGCTGGGCTGGGCTGGGGCTGGGCTGGGGGTGGGGCTGGGGTTGGGGCTGGGCTGGGGCTGGGCTGGGCTGGGCTGGGGCTGGGCTGGGGGCTGGGGCTGGGCTGGGCTGGGGCTGGGGGCTGGGCTGGGGGCTGGGTGCTGGGGCTGGGGCTGGGGCTGGGGCTGGGCTGGGGGTGGGCTGGGCTGGGCTGGGGCTGGGGGCTGGGGGCTGGGCTGGGCTGGGGGCTGGGGGCTGGGCTGGGCTGGGCTGGGGGCTGGGGGCTGGGGCTGGGGGCTGGGCTGGGGGCTGGGGGCTGGGGTGGGCTGGGGGCTGGGGGCTGGGCTGGGGGCTGGGCTGGGGGCTGGGCTGGCTGGGCTGGGCTGGGGGCTGGGGGCTGGGCTGGGGCTGGGCTGGGGGCTGGGCTGGACTGGGCTGGGGCTGGGGGCTGGGGGCTGGGCTGGGGGCTGGGGGCTGGGATGGGGCTGGGCTGGGTGCTGGGTGCTGGGCTGGGGGCTGGGCTGGGGGCTGGGCTGGGGCTGGGCTGGGGGCTGGGCTGGGGGCTGGGGGGTGGGCTGAGCTGGGCTGGGGGCTGGGGGCTGGGGGCTGGGGGGTGGGCTGAGCTGGGCTGAGCTGGGCTGGGCTGGGTGCTGGGCTGGGGGCTGGGTGTGGGCTGGGGGCTGGGGGTGGGCTGGGCTGGGGGCTGGGCTGGGGGCTGGGGGGTGGGCTGAGCTGGGCTGGGCTGGGGGCTGGGGGCTGGGCTGGGGCTGGGGCTGGGCTGGGGGCTGGGCTGGGGGCTGGGGGCTGGGGGCTGGGCTGTGCTGGGGTCTGGGGGCTGGGGCTGGGCTGGGGGCTGGGGGCTGGGCTGTGCTGGGGTCTGGGGGCTGGGGGCTGGGCTGGGTGCTGGGCTGGGCTGGGCTGGGCTGGGGGCTGGGGGCTGGGCTGGACTGGGCTGGGTGGGGGCTGGGCTGGGTGTGGGCTGGGGGCTGGGGGCTGGGTGCTGGGTGCTGGGCTGGGTGCTGGGTGCTGGGTGCTGGGCTGGGGGCTGGGGGCTGGGGGCTGGGCTGGGCTGGGCTGGGGGCTGGGTGCTGGGTGCTGGGCTGGGGCTGGGCTGGGGGCTGGGGGCTGGGCTGGGGGTTGGGGGGTGGGCTGGGCTGTTTGGGGAAGCCGTGGGTGGGTGTTTAGTGTGGCTGTGGAGTATTGTGGGTGTGGTGTGTTGGGAAGCAGTGCAGGACTCTCGCGGTGACGGAATTGAAACGATATGAAAGTCAATGTCAATGCTTTGGGACCTTCTCCAGATGTGAGGATTTGGAGCAAATGTCAATAATAAGATGTAACTGAATGTCCAGAGCAAATCCAGAGTTTATTGCTGATGGAAAGTACAGAGTGGTTCTCGCGTCAAAATCTTGATCATATAAATATATTAGCATAACTTAATAAATTGATCAACTAATCTCATAAATTGGTCACTCAACCCACGGCTGTGTGTGGGACGCTGCAGTGCGCAATTGGCTGCCGTGTCAGAAATATACAGTCAATTCACTTTACAGTCCATTCTGTGAAGCGCTTTGAGACGTCGAGAAGATGTCAAAAACACTGTATCAAATGCCAGGACTATTATTATTATTATTATAGACAATCCGGTGGTGTCAGGGTGGGGTGGGGGGTGGCGGTGTAGGGTGTGTGTGCGTGTGTGAGGGTGTATGTGTGTGTGAGGGTGTGTGTGGGGTGGGGGGTGGCGGTGTAGGGTGTGTGTGCGTGTGTGAGGGTGCATGTGTGTGTGAGCGTGTGTGTGGGGTGGGGGGGTGGTGGTGTAGGGTGTGTGTGTGTGTGTGAGGGTGTATGTGTGTGTGAGGGTGTATGTGAGGTGGGGGGGTGGCGGTGTAGGGTGTGTGTGCGTGTGTGAGGGTGTATGTGTGTGTGAGGGTGTATGTGGGGTGGGGAGGTGGCGGTGTAGGGTGTGTGTGCGTGTGTGAGGGTGCATGTGTGTGTGAGGGTGTGTGTGGGTGGGGGGTGGCGGTGTAGGGTGTGTGTGCGTGTTGAGGGTGCATGTGTGTGTGAGGGTGTGTGTGGGGGGGGGGTGGCGGTGTAGGCTGTGTGTGCGTATGTGAGGGTGTATGTGTGTGTGAGGGTGTATGTGGGGTGGGGGGGTGGCGGTGTAGGGTGTGTGTGCGTGTTGAGGGTGCATGTGTGTGTGAGGGTGTGTGTGGGGTGGGGGGTGGCGGTGTAGGGTGTGTGTGCGTGTGTGAGGGTGTATGTGTGTGTGAGCGTGTGTGGGGGTGGGGGGTGGCGGTGTAGGCTGTGTGTGCGTGTGTGAGGGTGCATGTGTGTGTGAGGGTGTGTGTGGGGTGGGGGGGTGGCGGTGTAGGGTGTGTGTGCGTGTTGAGGGTGCATGTGTGTGTGAGGGTGTGTGTGGGGTGGGGGGGTGGCGGTGTAGGCTGTGTGTGCGTATGTGAGGGTGTATGTGTGTGTGAGGGTGTATGTGGGTGGGGGGTGGCGGTGTAGGGTGTGTGTGCGTGTTGAGGGTGCATGTGTGTGTGAGGGTGTGTGTGGGGTGGGGGGGTGGCGGTGTAGGGTGTGTGTGCGTGTGTGAGGGTGTATGTGTGTGTGAGCCTGTGTGTGGGGTGGGGGGGTGACGGTGTAGGGTGTGTGTGCGTGTTGAGGGTGTATGTGTGTGTGAGCGTGTGTGTGGGGTGGGGGGTGGCGGTGTAGGCTGTGTGTGCGTATGTGAGGGTGTATGTGTGTGTGAGGGTGTGTGTGGGGTGGGGGGTGGCGGTGTAGGGTGTGTGTGCGTGTGTGAGGGTGCATGTGTGTGTGAGGGTGTGTGTGGGGTGGGGGGGTGGCGGTGTAGGGTGTGTGTGCGTGTGTGAGGGTGCATGTGTGTGTGAGCGTGTGTGTGGGGTGGGGGGGTGACGGTGTAGGGTGTGTGTGCGTGTGTGAGGGTGCATGTGTGTGTGAGGGTGTGTGTGGGGGGGGGTGGCGGTGTAGGGTGTGTGTGCGTGTTGAGGGTGCATGTGTGTGTGAGGGTGTGTGTGGGGTGGGGGGGTGGCGGTGTAGGCTGTGTGTGCGTATGTGAGGGTGTATGTGTGTGTGAGGGTGTATGTGGGGTGGGGGGGTGGCGGTGTAGGGTGTGTGTGCGTGTTGAGGGTGCATGTGTGTGTGAGGGTGTATGTGGGGTGGGGGGTGGCGGTGTAGGGTGTGTGTGCGTGTGTGAGGGTGTATGTGTGTGTGAGCGTGTGTGTGGGGTGGGGGGTGGCGGTGTAGGCTGTGTGTGCGTGTGTGAGGGTGATGTGTGTGTGAGGGTGTGTGGGGGGGGGGGCGGGTGGGGGTGTGTGCGTGTTGAGGGTGCATGTGTGTGTGAGGGTGGTGTGGGGTGGGGGTGGCGGTGTAGGTGTGTGTGCGTATGTGAGGGTGTATGTGTGTGTGAGGGTGTATGTGGGGTGGGGGGGTGGCGGTGTAGGGTGTGTGTGCGTGTTGAGGGTGTATGTGTGTGTGAGGGTGTGTGGGGGGGGGGGTGGCGGTGTAGGGTGTGTGTGCGTGTGTGGGGTGTATGTGTGTGTGAGCCTGTGTGTGGGGTGGGTGACGGTGTAGGGTGTGTGTGCGTGTTGAGGGTGTATGTGTGTGTGAGCGGTGTGTGGGGTGGGGGTGGCGGTGTAGGTGTGTGTGCGTATGTGAGGGTGTATGTGTGTGTGAGGGTGTGTGTGGGGTGGGGGGTGGCGGTGTAGGTGTGGGTGGGGGGTGGCGGTGTAGGGTGTGTGCGTGTGTGAGGGTGCATGTGTGTGTGAGGGTGTGTGGGGTGGGGGGGTGACGGGGGGGGTGGGTGGGGGTGTGGTGTGGGGGTGATGGGGGGGGGGGTGAGGTGTGTGTGGTTGAGGGTGTATGTGTGTGTGGCGGTGGTGGGGTGGGGGTGGCGGTGTAGGGTGTGTGTGCGTGTGTGAGGGTGTATGTGTGTGTGAGCGTGTGTGTGGGGTGGGGGGGTGGCGGTGTAGGGTGTGTGTGCGTGTGTGAGGGTGTATGTGTGTGTGAGGGTGTATGTGGGGTGGGGGGTGGCGGTGTAGGGTGTGTGTGCGTGTGTGAGGGTGTATGTGTGTGTGAGGGGTGGGGGGTGACGGTGTAGGGTGTGTGTGTGTGTGTGGGGTGGGGGGGATGTGTCGATGTGTAAGGAGCTGTGTAAATACAAGGATTACTATTAATATTAGGTTTCAGATTTGAGTAAAGATCTGAGGATGAGAATAAAGTTATCTTATGATCAATACAAAATACTATAAAAAATGACATTATAT
This sequence comes from Callorhinchus milii, assembly GCF_018977255.1. Taxonomy (NCBI): domain Eukaryota; kingdom Metazoa; phylum Chordata; class Chondrichthyes; order Chimaeriformes; family Callorhinchidae; genus Callorhinchus; species Callorhinchus milii. Next base: position 93,977 of record NW_024704744.1, on the reverse strand, counting down.
AATGCCTTTCAATCAACAACAACAACTTGCATTTGTATAGATCTCCAGGGGGAGAGGGAGGGGACAAGGCGGAGGGATTGAGCGAGAGAGTTCCAGAGTTTTGGAGCTGAAGCCATGGCCACCGATGGTGGAACAGGAGGCTGGAGCCAGCTGAGCGGAGGCAGCGGGTGGTGGAGTGGGGGGTAAGCAGGTCAGAGAGGTAGGGAGGTGCCAGGGGATTTGGAAATGAGTGTGAGGATCATGAAAAGGATCTGTAGGGTGACAGGGAGCCAGTGGGGGCTGGCGAGGGCTTGTGTGTTGGGGTACACTGTGTTGTGCTGGGGTGGGGGGGGGCAGGGAGGGGCCTGTGACCTGGTGAGAGCTGGTGTGATGGGGGTAAACTGTTGTGCGGGGGCGTGGGGTTGATCAGGTGAAGGTTGGTGGCTCAGGCCTGAACTAACTGGGGACGGACACACACACAGGCGATGGGAACGACCATCTTGTCCACCAGGTAGGTGAGCTTGTGGCCATGGCGCTGCCTCCTCAGCACTACCATCTCCTGCTGCACTGGGCGTGAGTTCAGGCCCAGGTCCAGGTGCCCCTGAGCAGTGACACAGTGAGTGTGGATACACTCCGCCATCGCTATGATGTCTGGGTACCGGTCAGGGTCAACATCTTTCCTGAAATCACAGACAATCATGTCACAATCTCCAACATGGCTCCCTCACACTCTGGCCTCCCAGTTACAATCATAACAATCCCTACATTTGATACAGGGCCTTAACATAATAATAATAATAATAATAATAATAATCCTTGCATTTGATATAGCGCTTTTCACGTCGAGAGGACGTCCCAAAGCACTTCACAGAACACACTGTAAAGTGAATTGACTGTATATTTGTGGGCGAACGCTGCAGCCAATTGCTCACAGCAATGTCCCACAAACAGTCGTGGATTAAGAATGACCAATTTATTATTGTTTTTGGTTTTTGGAGGGATTATTATTTTGTCTTCGAGACGTCTCTGTAAAGTGTTGTGAATGTGTGTTTTGTGGGTGAAATGCAGCAGGTGGTTGTGTGAAGCAGTCAGTGCCCACAAACAGTCTGAGATTCAATTTGAGTTTTTGCATTTTGAATTTTTTTTAGAGAGAATTATTACCCCCAGAAAAGTGATCCACCAATCAACTAATAAGCAGGTTCCTACTTACTGTTAGGTGAACAGAGGCGTATGTGTGGAGTAAGGAAATTCCTCCTGGGATTCGAACCCAGGTCTCTCACTTGCAAAGGAGTGCTCTAACCACTGAGCTACAACAAAGGCAACAACAACAACAACAACAAAATGACATTTATAGAGCCTTCCACATCGGGAGGATGACCCAAAGCGCTGTCACACAGGTTGCCTGAGATGTGGCTGAGAGCTCTCTTTTTCTTTGATCAGCTGGTGTCTGACACACACGGAAACCCATCACGTGCTCACGTCTCCAAACCCAACTGAGAATTCCCCACATCCCCCACACACGGAAATCCCAGAGAGAGATTGTTGGAATGGAATGCGCTCTCTCTCTCTCTCTCGCTCTCCCTGGAGGGACGCCCCCTGCTTACCCTATTCCGGAGAGTATTAGGCGCAGGTTGGCGAGAGCCAAGGCTTCGGGGGAACCCAGAGAGTGTGTTGGGGTAACACACCTGGAGTCTGACCAGCTAAACCCACCTTGTCATTGATATCATGGACTGACAACTTTCCCGCTGCTTGTCCAGCTAGGACCACCCTCCCCGTTAGAAGCTGAGGGGAGGATTCCCTGCCCCCAGTGACCCCTGGTCTGTCCTTTCAGGCCCTGCGGTGAGCTGGGCCGGGCTGTGCTGCCATCAGCAGTGAGTGCCCTGGAATCCTATGGCCCCTCTCAGCTCAGGAACCAGTTGAGAGACCCTCACAGAGGGGGGGCTTGATTCCCACGTTCCATTGTCAAACATGTCACCGTGGGGCCAGTTCAGCTGTGAGGAGACTGGTTAAGCTACAGCACTAACTTACCACTACCCTCCCAACTTCCACCCCCTCCCTACCCCCCCGTACTCTGACCACTACCCATCCCACCTTTCACACCTTTGAACCTGTCACCGCTTCCTCTGTCATCACCACCATATCTTCCATGAAGCTCACCACCTGCTCCCTGGACCCCATCCCCACCCCTCTCCTTAAATCCCAGCTCCTCCTCCTTGACCCACTACTCGCTGACATCATCAACCTCTCCCTGTCATCTGGCACTATTCCTACCCTCTCAAAACAGCCACTATCACCCCCACCTTGAAGAAACCTTCCCTTGGCCCATCACAGCTATCCAGCTACCGGCTCATCCCCTACCTCCCTTTCCTGTCTAAGGTCCTTGAGAGAGCCGTTGCCTCCCAGCTTCACTCTTTCCTCTCACTCCCTCCATGAACCCCTCCAATCGAGTTTCTGTGCTGCCCACAGCACGAAAACTGCTATGGACAAGGTCACAAACGACATTCTGACCATGTGTGACCAGGGCTCCCTCTGCCTCCTCGTCCTCCTCGACCTCTCCGTCGCGTTTGACACCGTGGACCACTCAATCCTCTTCCACCGCCTCTCCTCCCACCTCAACCTTCAAGGCTCTGTCCTTGAGTGGTTTAGGTCGTACCTCTCCCACCGTCTTCATTTTGTTTCCACAAAAGGCTTCTCCACCCCCCGCACTGTCTCATGCGGTGTCCATCAGGGCTCTGTCCTCGGTCCCCTCCTCTTCACCCTCTATATGCTCCCCCTGTGGTGACGTCATCCGCAGACATGGGGTTAACTTCCACATGTATGTGGATGACACCCAACTCTACCTCTCTGCCTCCACCCTGAACTCCAGGACCACCGATGTCCTGACCGACTGCCTGTCCGACATCAAGTCCTGGAAGAGGGACAACTTTCTTCAGCTGAACATCAGCAAGACCGAGGCCCTCCTGATTGGTTCGCGCCAGCGCCTCCGCACCTCAGGCACTGGCAGCATTAGCCTCCACACCTGCACACTCAACCTCACTGAGCCAGTCAGGAACCTGGGGGTCCTGTCTGACCCTGAACCGTCCTTTCTCCCCCACATCCGCACCATGACCGGCACTGCCTACCACCACCTCCGCAACGCTGCCAGACTCCGCCACTGCCTCACCCCTCAGGCCCCCAAACCCTCATCCACGCACTCGTCACCTCAAGGCTCGATTACAGGAACTCCTTCCTCATCGGCCTTCCCACCTCTTCCCTTCACATCCTGCAGATCGTCCGAAACTCTGCAGCTCATGTACTCTCACGCACCAGACTCCCCGACCCCATCACTCCCACCCTCGCCCGACCCCATCACCCTCGCCCAACCCCATCACCCCCACCCTCTCCCGATCTTATCACTCCCACCCTCGCCCGACCCCATCACTCCCAGCCTCGCCTGACTCCACTGGCTCCCCAACCCCCAGAGGATCGAGTTCAAGATCCTGGTTTTCACTTTTAAGGCCATCCATGGCCTTGCCCCCTCCTACCTCTCTGATCTGCCCGCTCCCTCTGTTCAGCGGGCTCCGGTCTGCTCCATGTCTCCCGTCCGACCATCGGTGGCTGGGCTTTCAGCCTCTCTGCCCCCACGTGGGAACTCCATCCCATAGTCCCTTCACCTCGCTTCCTTCAAGGTTGGCCTCAAGACCCTCCTTTTTGATTGTGCCTTCGGTCTCCCTCCCAACCTCTCTGCCTCGCCTCACCCCTACCCCATCCCTTCCTCATGCTCAGGTCCTGACCCCTGACTGTCCAGCGCTTTGGGACATTCTCCCAACGTGAAAGGCACTCTATAAATGTAATTTTGTCGTTGTTCTTGTTGTGACCTCTCTCACTGACCTGTGAACTCTCTCTGTCACTGACCTGTAGACCCAGGGGGAGATGGAGCGGTTGCTATAGCCAGAGTTCCCAGGGAGCCAGGTTGACAGGGGCTTTGCTTCTCTGAACCTCAGCATGAACTTCTGCTGCTTTGAGCACCTCCGGCCGACTTGTCTCCCACAGCCTCTCCTGTGAGCTCCTCGTGCTGACACACACGGCAGAGTGATGGCCTACAACAACAACAACAAGATTCCATTTATAAAGCGCCTTTCACGTCAGGCGGACGTCCCAAGGCGCTGTACAGTTGGGTCATGACCCGAGCAGGGGGGAAATGGTCAGGGTGAGGGGAGGGAAGGGAGGGAGCGAGGAGGGGGAAGAGAGTCGAGAGGGGAGCTGAAGGCTCGGTCAAAGAGAAATAAGCCTAGAATAACACAGTACTTGTTACTATCCTTACAACAACAACAACAACTTGCATTCATACAGCACCCACCATGCAGGGCAGAGCACTTACACACAGTGTTCAGCACAGCCCCTGCCAGGGTCTACCCCACACCAGCCTCCAACACTCATACACATCTCCTACACCCCTCTATTCCCATCTCCTACACCACTCTATTCCCCCTATCCCACACCCCTCCAGAACCCTCATTACCACCCCTCTATAACAATAAAAACAACAAATGATATTTACACGGCACATTTCTTGTCAGGAGAACATCCCAAAGCGCTGGACAGTCAGGGTGTTCCCCGAGCAGGGAGTTGGGATCAGGAGGATGGAGGGTGGTGAGGGTGGTCAAAGGCGTGGTTGAAGAGAATGGTATTGAGATGTGCCTTGAAGGAGGCAAGGAAGGGAGCGGGGCGAAGGGAATTTGGGATGCAGTTCCAAAGGGTTGGGGCAGAGAGATTGAAGGCCCGACTGCTGATGGTGGGGCGGGCTGGGCGGGGGACGTGTAGCAGGCCAGAGCCTTGTGAGTGGAGGGAGCAGACAAGTTGCTATGGGGTTAGCAGGTCACAGAGGTCCTTCAAGCAGGACCTTCAAGGCCGGTCTCAAAACCTTTCTCTTTGCCCGTGCCTTCAGCTCCCCTCTGGACTCTCTTCCCCCTCCTCGCTCCCTCCCTTCCCTCCCCTCACCCTGACCATTTCCCCCCTCCTCGCTCCCTCCCTTCCCTCCCTCACCCTGACCATTTCCCCCCTGCTCGGGTCATGACCCAACTGTGCAGCGCCTTGGGACGTCCTCCTGACGTGAAAGGCGCTTTATAAATGGAATCTTGTTGTTGTTGTTGTTGAAGGAGCAAATCCATGGAGGGCTTTGAAGGTGAGGATGAGGATTTTGAGCTTTATCCTTTGGGGAATGGGGAGACAGTGGAGTCAGGCGAGAGTGGGGGTGATGAGGTCACGAAGCCTGATGCAGGAGAGGATACGGGCTGAAGAGTTCTGGATGATCTGCAGATTGTGGAGGGAAGGGTTGGAAAGGCCAACAAGCAGACAGAAACACCCCAAATCACCTTGGCTTCACAGTGCAGTTTCTTCCTGTATTATTGTATCTCAGGATTTGTAATAACAATATTCCTGGCATTTGATATAACGCTTAATTATGTCTTCGAGACATCTCAAAGTGCTTCACAGAATATACTGTAAATTTATGACTGTTTGTGGAACACTGCTGTGTGTAATTGGCTGCCATGTTTCGCCCACAAAACACAGTCAATTCACTTTACAGTACATTCTGTGAGGCGCTTTGAGATATCCGGAAGACATGATAAGGCGCTATATCAAATGCAAAGATTATTTTTATTATTATATAACTAGTCCCATTGTTACCACATAGCCATGCACATTTTTACTTTTTAAGTACCTATCTAATTCCCTTTCTGAAAGTTGTTATCAAATCTGCTTCCATTACCCTTTCAGGCAGTGCTTTTCAGATCATAACAACTCTCTGAGTAAAAAACTTTCTCCTCATCCGCCATCTGGTTCTTTTGCCAATTATCTAAAATCTGTGTCCTCTGGTTACTGAGTACCGACCAGTGGAAACAGTTTTTCCCAATCTACTCTGTCAAAAAACCTCATAATTTTGAACACTTCTATTAAATCTCTGCTTAACCTTCTCTGCTATAAGGAGAACAATCCTAGTTTCTCTAAACAGAGGCGTGTGGAGTAAGAAAACTTGCAAAGGTTTCCCCCTGCCCAGGAATCCAACCCAGATCTCTCGCTTGTGAGGCAAGTGCTCTAACCACTGAGATACAGGACTCCACAATAAACCATTGTGAGGCGAGCGAGCGATTGACGGCTGTGAGAAAAGCTCCCTTGTATTTTCTACAGCGCAACAGAGATTATTAACAGCCAAACGGCACAGACAGACAGGAGATGATGTTTCACATCTTAGTTATAGGACACGGCGTTAATAATAATCCTTGGATTTGATATAGCTCCTTATCATGTTGTTGAGATGTCTCAAAGTACGTCACAGAATATACTTTACAGTGTAGTGACTGTGTGCAGTGTCAGGCGAGCCGGTCAGATCAATGCCCCCGATACAGGGCTTGAACCCACGCCTACCTGACTTGGAGGCCAGAATGCAAGTGACTGACTAACACCTTCAGGGATGTTAAGAGAATATTAATGGCCGGTATTGCAGTACTCACCAGCACAAAGCACAGCACCCATTTCAACATCACCATCACTCTCTGTCACTGCTGCTGATAGAGCTGTCTGTCTAGACACTGTTTCTCTGTCTGTCCATACAGTGACTGTCTGTCTGTGTGTCTGTCTGTCCGCCCGCCCGCCCGTCCGTCCGTCTGTTTGTGTCTGTATGTTTGTGTCTCAGTCTGTCTGTCTCGGTCTGTCTCTCTCTCTTTGTCTATCTGTCTATCTTTGTGTCTCTGTCTGTCCGTCTGTCTGTCTCTCTGTGTGGCTGATGTGATGTCTCCTCAGTAACAGCTCAGTATATATATAACCGCTGGTGACTGTGGTGCTTTTCTGGGTTACATTACCGACATAACCACAGGGTTTCTGCCTCGTCAACACAAAGCGGTGATTAGACTAGACCGTGTGAGGGGCTGTTACTCTCAGCTGCTGCTGTTGGTGGCGATGGCCCTGTAAGACTGAGTCAGGATATGGCAATACCCCCAGTCCGGGGGAAGGGGGTTGGGGGAGGGGAAGTGGGACGGTGGGGATTTGGGGGGAGGTGGTGTTTGGGGGGAGGGGAGGGGGATTTGAGGGAAGGGTGGGGGAGGGGGGATTGGGGGAAGGGAGGGGGGTTTTGGGGGAAGGGGAAGGGGTTGGGGGGGTTTGGCCGGGAGGGGAGAGGGGGAGTATCTATGATGACTTACACTCAAATTATTTACTGGATTTGACCATCCACTAACCACACTAACCTAGTTTACACAGGTAGGCGGAGCCTCCTGATGCCTTTATCACGTCGTTGAGATGTCTCAAAGCGTTTCACAGAATACACTGTAAAGTGTAGTGACTATGTGTTTTGTGGGCGAAATGGTAGTCAATTGCGCCCAGTGATGTCCCACAAACAGGCTTGGATTGAGTGACCAAATTTTTTTTTAAGGATTACCCCAGAAAGCGATCCGCCAATTGACTAACAAGCCGGTTCCTTTACTGCTAGTTAAACAGAGGCGTGTGGAGTAAGGAAACTTGCCTAAGGTTTGCTCTGCCCAGTTCCAGAGCCTTCCTAATTCCGGAGAGTATTAAACGCAGAGCCAAGGCTTGGGGTGAGCCTAGAGTGTGCGTCACGGTAACTCTGGAGTCTAAGCAGGTAAAGCCTACCATGGAGAGCGCTGTCTGGCAACTTTCCCATTGCTTATCCATCTAGGACCACCCTCCCCACCAGGCACAGCCCCCGGTGGGGGAGCGGAGGGGATGAGGGGCGTGTGGAAGCCTGCACTGAGAAGACACGGGGAACATTGCCGTGTGACTTGTATTTATTACAAATGACTGATAGCTCTGAGGAGCTGTGAGGAGGTGACTCAACACAAGAGAGAGCTAGACCACATGCTGACCTCAATCTGCTCAGCCCTGCCCCCAGACCCCAACTCCTACCCATTTCCCAGCTCCCAGCCAAACGACCAGACCAGCCCTCAACCCCAACCCACTGCCCAGCCCCCAGCCCCCCCAGCCCCCGAATCCCCAGGCCCCAGCCCCTCTACTCACAGACATCATTAACCTCTCCCTGTCCACTGGTTCCATTCCAACTGCTTTAAAAACATCTGTCATCACTCCTATTTTTAAAGAACCCTCCCTGTACCCTTCTCTTCTCTACTCCCAAACTACTGCCCCATCCCCAACCTCCCTTTCCTCTCCAAGATCCTGGAATGAGTTGTTGCTTCTCAGCTTTACTCTTTCCTCTCCCGTCACTTCCTTCACGAACCCTTCCAATCGGGTTTCTGTACCGTCCAAAGTCAAAGTGACAAATGACATTCTGTCCATCTCTGACCAGGGCTCCCTCTGCCTTTCGTACTCATTGACCGCTCTGCTGCCTTCCACACCGTCAACCACTCTAACCTCATCCACCTCTCTCCTCTCACCTCAGCCTCCATGGCTCTGTCCTTGACTGGTTCAGATAGTACCTCTCACACCGCTTGCAGTTCATCTCCTCAAACGGCTTCTCCTCCAGCCCCCGAACCATCTCATGCGGAGTTCCTCAGGGCTGTGTCCTCGGTCGCCTCGTCTTCACTATCTATACACTCCCTCTTGGTGACATCACCCGCAGACATGGGGTCAACTCCCACATGTATGCGGATGACACCCACCTCTCCCTCTCTGCCCCCCCCTTGACTCCAGGACCCACTGCTGTCCTGACACAATGTCTGTCAAACGTCAAGTCCTGGATGAGAGCCAACTTTCTCCAGGTGAACGTCAACAAAACCGAGGCTCCTGATTGGCTCCTGTCAGTGCCTCCTCACTTCAGGCCCTGACAGCATCACCATCCCTGGGGCTCACTCCCTCTTGCTTAGCCATCCAGAACCAGGGTGGAACCTTGGGCAAGTTTCCTTACTCCACATGGCTGATAATAATCCCTCAAGAAAAAAACAATAATAAAAATGGTCACTTCAATCTACGACTGTTTGTGGGGCACTGCTGTGCGCAATTGGCTGCCGCGTTTTGCCCATAAATATACAGTCAATTCACTTTACAATCTATTCTGTGAAGCGCTTTGAGACGTCGAGAAGACGTGAAAAGCGCTACAGCAAATGCCAGGATTATTAATATTATTATCTGCACCATGACCCGCTCTGCCTTCCCCATCTCCGCAACATCGCCCGACTCCCTCACTGTCTCACACCGCAGCCCCCGAGACCCTCACACACCCCTTCATTACATCCAGGCTTCACTGTGCAAACTCCCTCCTTGTCGCCTCCAACTCCTCCCCCACAGGGGATCATCCCCAACTAACTCTGCAGCCCGTGTCCTCTCCCGCACCAGGCACCCCGACCCCATCACCCCCATCCTCACTCCCACCAGGCTCCCCGACCCCATCACCCCCAGCCTCACCCCCACCAGCCTCCCTGACCCCATCACCCCCATCCTCACCCCCACCAGGCTCCCCGACCCCATCACCCCCATCTTTACCCCCACCAGGCTCTGTGATCCTATCACCCCCATCCTCACCCCCACCAGGCCCCGTGACCCGATCACCCCCATCCTCACCCCCACCAGGCTCCCCGACCCCATCACCCCCATCATCACCCCCACCAGGCTCCGTGACCCTATCACCCCCATCCTCGCCTGACCCCACTGGCTTCCCATCACACGGAGGATACAGTTCAAGATCTTCGTCCTCACCTTCAAAGCCCTCCATGGTCTCGCTCCCCCCGACCTCTGCCACCTCCTAACCCCCTACCATCCTGCTCTCTCCCTCCGCTCTGCAGGCTCCGGCCTGCTTCACGTCCCCCACCTCGCTTACCCCACTATTAGCTGGCTGGCCTTCTGCCACTCTGCCCCCACCCACTGTCCCTCGCCTTGCCCCCTCTTTCGCCTCCTCCCTCGCCCCCTTCCTTGCCACCTTCAAGACCCATCTCAAGACCCTCCTCTTTGACCATGCTTTCGATATCTCTGCTTCAACCCCTGCCCTCCCCCACGTTGACCCCCAGCTCGGGTCCGAAACACTGATTATCCAATGCCTTGGGACATCCTCCCAACATGGAAAGCGCTGTAGAAATGTAATTTTGTGTGCCTGTGTGTGAGTGTTTTTTTTTGTGTGTCTGTGTCTCTGTGTTTGAGGAGTGAGTGAGTGTTAGAGATGTGAGTGAGAGATGTGTGAGGTGTGAGTGAGTGAGTGAGTGAGTGAGTGAGTGGGTGGTGTGTAAGGTGTGAGTGAGTGAGTGAGTGAGTGAGTGAGTGAGTGAGTGAGTGAGTGAGTGAGTGAGTGAGTGAGTGTGTGATTGAGTGAGTGAGTGAGTGAGTGAGTGAGTGAGTGGGAGCGAAGTGCGTGAGGTGTGAAGTGTGAGTGAGTGAGTGAGTGAGTGAGTGGGTGGGTGGGTGGGTGGCTGGATGGATGGGTGAGTGAGTGAGTCGAGGTGAGTGAATGAGTGAGTGAGTGATTGAGAGAGTGAGGGAGTGGGAGATGAGTGGGAGGTGAGTGGGAGGAGAGTAAGAGAGTGAGTGAATGAGTGAGTGCATGGGTGGATGACTGAGTGAGTGGGAGGTGAGTGAGTGAGTGACTGCATGGGTGGGTGTGTGGGTGATTGAGTGAGTGAGTGTGTGAGTGGGAGGTGTGTAAGGCGTGAGTGAGTGAGTGGTGTGTAAGGTGTGAGTGAGTGAGTGAGTGGGAGGTGTGGGAGGTTTGAGTGAGTGAGAGCATGGTTGAGTGGGTGAGTGAATGAGTGAGTGATTGCATGAATGGGTGGGTGATTGAGTGAGTCGGAGATGAGTGAGTGAGTGAATTCATGGGTGGGTGGGTGGCTGGGTGAGTGAGTGAGTGGGTGGGTGTGTGGTTGAGTGAGTGGGTGGGTGAGTGGGTGAGTGTGTGGGTGGGTGTGTGGGTGGGTGAGTGGGTGAGTTGAGTGGGTGGCTGTGTGGGTGGGTGGGTGAGTGGGTGGGTGGGTGAGTGAGTGGGTGGGTGGGTGGGTGCGTGAGTGAGTGGGTGGGTGAGTGGGTGAGTGAGTGGGTGGGTGTGTGGGTGGGTGAGTGGGTGAGTGAGTGGGTGGGTGTGTGGGTGGGTGAGTGGGTGAGTTGAGTGGGTGGGTGTGTGGGTGGGTGAGTGGGTGAGTGAGTGGGTGGGTGTGTGGGTGGGTGGGTGGGTGGGTGAGTGAGTGAGTGAGTGCGTGAGTGGGTGGGTGTGTGGGTGGGTGGGTGGGTGAGTGAGTGGGTGGGTGGGTGTATGGGTGTGTGGGTGAGTGACTGGGTGGGTGAGTGGGTCGTTGAGTAGGTCGGTGAGTGAGTGGGTGTGTGGGTGAGTGAGTGGGTGGGTGACTGGGTGGGTGAGTGGGTGGTTGGGTGAGTGGGTGGGTGTGTGGGTGAGTGAGTGGTTGGGTGTGTGGGTGTGTGAGTGTGTAGGTGGGTGGGTGAGTGAGTGTGTGGGTGGGTGACTGGGTGAGTGGGTGGTTGGGTGATTGGGTGGGTGTGTGGGTGAGTGAGTGGTTGGGTGTGTGGGTGTGTGAGTGAGTGGATTGGTGTGTGGGTGTGTGGGTGGGTGAGTGAGTGTGTGGGTGGGTGACTGGGTGGGTGTGTGGGTCGGTGAGTGGGTCGGTGAGTGGGTGGGTGTGTGGGTGGGTGGTTGGTGTGAAGTGCGAGAGACATAAACAACAACACATGACATTTACTCGGTGCCTCTCACGTAGGGAGTACGTCCCAAGGCGCTGGACAGTCGAGGGTTTGGACACGAGCTGGGGGTTGGGATCAGGAGGGGTGGAGTGTGGGGAGGGTCGGGCTGGGTGGGGGTTGGGTGGGGCGGGCTGGGCGGGGGACGTGTAGCAGGCCAGAGCCTTGTGAGTGGAGGGAGCAGACAAATTGATATGGGGTTAGCAGGTCACAGAGGTAGGAAGGAGCAAATCCATGGAGGGCTTTGAAGGTGAGGATGAGGATTTTGAGCTTTATCCTTTGGGGAATGGGGAGACAGTGGAGTCAGGCGAGAGTGGGGGTGATGAGGTCACGAAGCCTGATGCACGAGAGGACACGGGCTGAAGAGTTCTGGATGATCTGCAGATTGTGGAGGGAAGGGTTGGAAAGGCCAACAAGCAGACAGAAACACCCCAAATCACCTTGGCTTCACAGTGCAGTTTCTTCCTGTATTATTGTATCTCAGGATTTGTAATAACAATATTCCTGGCATTTGATTTAATGCTTTATCACATTTTCGAGACGTCTCAAAGCACTTCACAGAATAAAATGAATTTTGACTGGATATTTTCTGGGTGGAATGCAGCAACGCAGGAAACAAACCCAGGTCCTCTCGCTCGCTCGCGAGGCGAGTGCTCTAACCACTGACCTACAGGGCATCACCAGGCTTACGAGGTGATGGAGGGTTGATGGACTCACCTCCAAGTCAGCAGGTTGTGGGTTCTAGCCCCCACCACCCTCCATCACCACAGCGTGGACATTAAACCTTGTGTCTGTGTCTGTGCCCTTTTCAGACGGATGTTACAGATCTCTGTGGTGCTGGGGGAGAAGAGAAGGGGGTTTCTCTCTGGCTTCTGGCTGACAGACACAACCACTCACTCACTTCATGACTATCTGTGGGACGATGTTTTGTGCAAATTAGCTGCTATGTTCACCCACAAAACACACAGTCACTACACTTGCCACAAACTACTGTGAAGCACCTTGGGACATCCTCTCAAGCTGAGAAGTCAGCAGAATGTAACTCAATTTGCAATTGTTTGTAGGACACTCACTGTTGTGTGCAATCGGCTGCCTACAAAATATACAGTCACTACACTTTACAGCAGGGCGAAATCTTGAGCAAGTTTCCTTACTCCACACAGAGCTTAATAATAAACCCTCCAAAACCAAAAACAATAATAAATTGGTCATTTTCAATCTACGACTGTTTGTGGGACATTGCTGTGCGCAATTGGCTGCCGCGTTCGCCCACAAATATACAGTCAATTCACTTTCAGTATATTCTGTGAAGCGCTTTGGGACTCGAGAAGACGTGAAAAGCACTATATCAAATGCGAGGATTATTATTATTATTATTATTATATTCTATGAAGGGCTTTGAGACGTCTAGAAGGCATGATAAGGCGCTATATCAAATGCTAGGGTTTTTATAATCAGAGCTGTGTGTATATGTGTGTCAGCCCCAGTGAGCAGGGCTGTGTGTTGCATATTATAATGTGTGTAATAATAATGTTTCTTGCAATTGATATGGTGCTTTATCACTTCTTTGAGACGTCTCAAACTCTTCACAGGATATATTGTTAAGTATATTTTGTGGACAAAATGTCCAGCCAATTGTGCAGTGCTGCCATGAATTGAGTGATCACATTTTTTTAAGGGATTATTATTCAAAATTCATGATCTTCAAGACTGAGATGGATAGATTTTTAAAAAGTTCAAGGGATTAAGGGATATGGGAATAAGGCGGGTAAATGGAATTAGGTTAGAAGATCAGCCGTGATCTTATTAAATAGCGGTGCACAGGCTCGAGGGGCCAAATTTTTTATGTTCTTAATCCCGGAAAAGCAATCTGCCAATCGCGTAACAGAGATAATGGTACCTCGGTCCTCTCGCTTGAACAGATGGGAGGAAATGACTGACTTGTTTTGGGGGCCTCTTCACGTTGAAACATCTCAAAGCGCTGCCCAGGTATTTCTGACTGTATTTCTGTACAGTAAGTTCCCAACCACAGCCGTGAAGGGGAGTGGGATGGAGCCTAACCCATCCCAACTCCAGGAACACAGCATTTGGTCCATTAGGATTTTTATATGGATTGGAATGTAAAGGATTAAACCCACTGGAGGTCAGAGAGGAAGGAGGAAAGCAACGGAGGTTTGGAAATATTTGGAGTTGACTAACTGGCCATATCATATGTGTGTCAGGATAGTGAGCAGGGCTGTGTGTGTCAGGATAGTGAGCAGGGCTGTGTGTGTCAGGATAGTGAGCAGGGCTGAGTGTGAGTGTGTCAGGGTGAGTCAGTGAGGCTCTGTTCACTGTGTGACAGCTCCTGATGCTCTGACCACAGTTTCCGTCCCACAGACGGTGGAGCGGCTTTTAGCGACTGTAAAGATTACTGAACACTTATCAGATGCCCCACAGCCGATACCCTTCTGGGCTTTGCAGCAAAACATAAGAACATAAAGAGCACAGAAATTTGCTATGTCGGCTCCGTGAGCGTCTGCTATATATGAGTTTAATACTCGCTCACTGAACTAGTGTTTCCGCAGATTTGTTCTGAATTTACCCCTCCCTTCATTCACAGGGCCGTGTCACTGGGTCTACTGTTCAGTTCAACATAAAACAGCTTATGTACTTAAAGATTTAATCTTAAAGACTGTAATCAAATTACCCGCAACCTTCTCTTTCCAATGTGAATCTGACCAATTTATCATATCGCAACCACACAGTTAATTTAGTCCAGTTATCATTTCCATATCAGATGGGTGTCTGGCATACATGGAAACCCATCACCGTGATCAGCCGGTGTCTGACACACACACACACACAGACCATCACCGTGATCAGCCGGTGTCTGACACACACACATATTGGATTATGATGATAATAATAATCTTACAGCTGACGCTGCGCATTTCACTTTGAGAGGACATCTCAAAGCGCTTCACACTAATTAGTGAGTGAGTTGAACGATTGAGTTAGTGAGGGAATGAGGGAGCAAGTGAGTGAATGAGTGAATAACCGAGTGAGCAGTTGCTTGAGTGAGTGAGTGAGCGAGCGAGCGAGCGAGTGAGTGAGTGAGTGAGTGAGCGAGCAAGTGAGCGAGTGAGTGAGCGAGCGAGCGAGTGAGCTAGTGAGGAATGAGGAACAAGACAAAGAGGTGACCTAGATTAAGGCATAGTTCAGATCTGCTGTCAGACTGCGGAAACCAGATGGAACAACAAAGCCTGAGCCGCAGTCTTTTGAGAAGATGGAAGCTTCGCTGCCGTTGAGATAAGAATGAGTGTACACTCCTCCACAGTGCAACACAAAGCTGTGGTTTGATTGTAAAGCTCTCTGACTCACCACATTCTCAGAGACCTACTAATTGCAGCGCTCACCCCCTCCGTTGTGACTGGTGACGACACAGCATCTTCACATCGAGAGGACATCAAGGCGCTGGATAGTCAGGGACTTGAACCCGAGCTGGGGGTTGGAATCAGGAGGGGTGGAGCAGGGAGGGCGGGGGTAGGTTGGTGGCTGAAGGATCAGTCGAAGAGGAGAGTCTTGAGACGTGCTTTGGAGGAGGCGAGGAAGGCAGCGAAGCAAAGGGACTGTGGGAGGGAGTTCCAGAGGGTGGGGGCAGAGAGGCTGAAGAGTTGATCGCCGATGGTGGGGCCGGGCTCGCGGGCGACATGGAGCAGGCAGGAAGCTGCTGAGGATGGCCAGTGGACAGTTTGATATGGGGTCAGCAGATCACAGAGGTAGAGAGGAGCAAAGCCTCAAGGGCTTTGAAGGTGAGGACGGATCTTGAACTCTGTTGGGTCCACCTGTCTCCCCCAGGATCGATATCAAGATCCTTGTTCTCAACATTAAATCCCTCCCGGTCTCATGATGAGCCTAGTAACCCTCCATCACCAGCCTAGTAACCCTCCATCACCAGCCTAGTAACCCTCCATCACCAGCCTAGTAACCCTCCATCACCAGCCTAGTAACCCTCCATCACCAGCCTAGTAACCCTCCATCACCAGCCTAGTAACCCTCCATCACCAGCCTAGTAACCCTCCATCACCAACCTAGTAACCTTACATCACCATCCTAGTAACCCTCCATCACCAGCCTAGTAACCCTCCATCACCAGCCTAGTAACCCTCCATCACCAGCCTAGTAACCCTTCATCACCAGCCTCGTGCCACATGAAAGACTTGTAAGAAAGATAGAAGTCAATGGTATAAGAAGGGACAGGGTTACCAGCTGATGGATGGTGGCTAGGCTGGTGATGGAGGGTTACTAGGTGATAGAGTGTTTATTAGGCGATGGAGGGTTATTAGGTGATGGCGGGTTTCTGGTGATGGAGGGTTACTGGGTGCTGGAGTGGTTACTAGGTGATGGAGTGTTACCAGGTGATGGAGTGTTACTAGGTTATGGAGGATTACTAGGTGATGGTGGGTTACTGGAAGATGGAGGGTTACTAGGTAATGGAGGGTTATTAGATGCTGGAGGGTTACTAGGTGATGGGGTGGTTGTTAGATGAAGGAGGGTTTCTAGTTGATGGAGGGTTACTAGGTGATGGGTTGGTTATTAGATGAAGGAGGGTTACTAGGTGATGGAAGGTTACTTGCCACTGCTGTCCTGAACAATGTCTGTCAGATGTCAAGTCCTGGATGAGAGCCAACTTTCTCCAGGTGAACCTCAACAAAACCGAGGCTCCTGATTGGCTCCCGTCAGCGCCCCCTCACCTCAGGCCCTGACAGCATCACCATCCCTGAGACTCACTCCCCCTCACTGAGCCGGTCCCGAAACTTGGGGTCTGGTTGACCCTCAACTATCCTTTCTCCCCACATCTGCACCATGATCCGCTCTGCCTTCCCCACCTCCCCAACCTCGCCCGACTCCGCCACTGTCTCACACCGCAGCCCCCGAGACCCTCACACACCCCTTCATTACATCCAGGCTTCACTGTGCAAACTCCTGACTGACGGTGTGATAGATAAGACCTGAACTATTCAAGGATAGAATCTTGAAGGTTGAGAGACAGTGGAGGAGGATGGAGTGGACGAGGAACCAGAGGGAGCCCTGGTCACAGCTGGACAGAATGTCGTTTGTGACCTTGACCAGAGCAGCTTCCGTGCTGTGAGCAGCATAGAAACCCGATTGGAGAGGCTCGTGAAGGGAGTCGTCGGGGAGGAAGGAGTGAAGCTGGGAAGCAACAACTCTTTCAAGGACCTTGGAAAGAAAAGGGAGGCTGGAGATGGGCCGGTAGTTAGAAGGCAGGGATGGGTCCAGGGAAGGTTTTGCCAGGATGGGGGTGATTGTAGCTGTTTTTTGGGGGATGGGAACAATGCCAGATGATAGGGAGCGATGATGGTTCATAGAGCAGAGTGATGAGGTGGAGCTGGGAGGTAAGGAGGGGGATGAGGAAGGGGTCAATAATAATAATAATAATAATCCTTGCATTTGCTATAGCGCTTTTCACATCGGGAGGACGTCCCAAAGCGCTTCACAGAACACACTGTAAAGTGAATTGACTGTATATTTGTGGGCGAACGCGGCAGCCAATTGCGCACAGCAATGTCCCACAAACAGTCGTAGATTGAAAATGACCAATTTATTATTGTTTTTGGTTTTGGAGGGATATTATTAGGCTCTGTGTGGAGTAAGGAAACTTGCCAAAGGTTTGGCCCTCTGCCTGGAATTGAACTCAGGTCTCTCACTTGCAAAGCGAGTGCTCTAACCACTGAGCCACAGGACTCCATCAAGGGAGTAGGTGGTGTGTATCAGAGACACACACAGACACACACATACACACATACAGACAGACACATACAGACAGACACACGCACAGACACACACAGACACACACAGCTAATGACAAAAAAACATTTCCCACACACACGCACACAGACAGACACACGCAGACACACACACACACACAGACACATACAGACAGACACATACACACAGATACACACACACACATACACACATACAGACAGACACATACACACACACATATAGACAGACACATACACACAGACACACACACAGACACACACAGCTAATGACAAAAAAACATTTCCTATCGGGAGGACGTCCCAAGGCGCAAGTACATACACAAAGGCTGTGAGTTACTGTCTGGGGGGGATCCCAGTCATGTTTTATTTGATATTCCCCCAAATCCTTTCTTACGAAACAGTAAAACAGCCAAACAAAGGGAGGGTGTTGTTATGAGCAAGGTATACGTGGGACCCAGCCTGTGCGGGGAGAGCAAGGGGCCGAGTGGAAGAGAGAGGGCAGTCAAGGGATTTTCGAAGGGTTGGGTCGAGGGGTGGGCGAAGTGGGAGGGTGAGGTGTGTGGGCGAGTCGGGGGTTGAGGTGGAGGGTCGAGGTGGGAGGGGCAAGGTGAGAGGACGAGGTGGAGGGACAAGGTGGGGGTGGAGGGCGAGTGGGGGTGCGAGCTGGGGGGCTAGGCAGGGGGTCGAGGTGGGGGGGGGGTCGAGGTGAAGTGTGAAACTATCCCTCCAAATCACACTGTGTGTCTTTATTTTTTCGCACTTCCTCTGCACGCCTGTCCTGAAATAAAATAATAATAATAATTATAATAACAATAACCATAAAATTAATAATTATACAGGCATTCAATTCAACTCCTCATAAGCTCATCAAGACATCTCAAAGTGGTGGGCATCCATGTGTGTCAGACACCGGCTGATCACGGTGATGGTCTGTGTGTGTGTCAGACACCGGCTGATCACGGTGATGGTCTGTGTGTGTGTCAGACACCGGCTGATCACGTTGATGGTCTGTGTGTGTGTATGTGTGTCAGACACCGGCTGATCACGGTGATGGTCTGTGTGTGTGTCAGACACCGGCTGATCACGGTGATGGTCTGTGTGTGTGTGTCAGACACCGGCTGATCACGGTGATGGTCTGTGTGTGTGTCAGACACCGGCTGATCACGGTGATGGTCTGTGTGTGTGTCAGACACCGGCTGATCACGGTGATGGTCTGTGTGTGTGTCAGACACCGGCTGATCACGGTGATGGTCTGTGTGTGTGTATGTGTGTCAGACACCGGCTGATCACGGTGATGGTCTGTGTGTGTGTGACAGACACCGGCTGATCACGGTGATGGTCTGTGTGTGTGTCAGACACCGGCTGATCACGGTGATGGTCTGTGTGTGTGTCAGACACCGGCTGATCACGGTGATGGTCTGTGTGTGTGTATGTGTGTCAGACACCGGCTGATCACGGTGATGGTCTGTGTGTGTGTGACAGACACCGGCTGATCACGGTGATGGTCTGTATGTGTGTGACAGACACCGGCTGATCACGGTGATGGTTTGTGTGTGTGTCAGACACCGTGTGGGACACTTTCCAAAGCTCTCTATTGGGAATATGCCCTTGGATTGGAGAATGGCAAATGTCATTCCATTATCTAAGAAGGGAGGGAGTGCAAAACCAGGAAACTTCAGACCTGTCAGCTTCACTTCAGTTGTAGGGAAGTTACTGGAATTATCATCAGGGACAGAGTGACTGAGCACTTGGACAAACACGAGCTAATCAAAGGGAGTCAGCAAGGGTTTGTGAAGGGAAGATACTGTCTGACAAATCTAATTGAATATTTTGAGGAAGTCACTAACATGGAGGATAAGAGAGTGTCTGTGGATGTCGGTTACATGGACTTCCAGAGGCATTTGATAAGGTTTTGCACAAGAGATTATCAGCAAATATGAGAGTGAATGGGAGGCAACCTTGCGACGTGGCTTGGGAATTGGTTGCGAGGCTGGAAACAGAGAATAGAGAAGAAAACATTCTATGATTAGCGGGACGTTACAAGTGATGTCCCTCTAATAATAATAATAATAATCCTTGCATTTGATATAGCGCTTTTCAAGTCGGGAGGACGTCCCAAAGCGCTTCACAGAACACACTGTAAAGTGAATTGACTGTATATTTGTGGGCGAACGCGGCAGCGAATTGCGCACAGCAATGTCCCACAAACAGTCGTAGATTGAAAATGACTAATTTATTATTATTTTTTTTGGAGGGATTATTATTAGGTGTTTGGCATAAGGAAACGTGCCCAAGGTTTCCCTGCCTGGAATTGAACCCAGGTGTCTCGCTTGCAAGGCGAGTGCTCTAACCACTGAGCTACAGGATTCCACGGGATTTTGTATTGTATCCTGGTAGGGGAGAGGATGGGCTGATGGGGTCGGGGAGCCTGGTGGGGGTGAGGGTGGGGGTGATGGGGTCGGGGAGCCTGGTGGGGGTGAGGGTGGGGGTGATGGGGTCGGGGAGCCTGGTGGGGGCAAGGATGGGGGTGATGGGGTCGGGGAGCCTGGTGGGGGAGAGGACATGGGCTGCAGAGTTAGCTCTGGATGATCTGCAGCCTGTGGAGGGAGGAGTTGGGGGCCGACAAGCAGGGAGCTTGGGGGGGAGGGGTCGAGCCTGGATGTATTGAAGGGGTGTGTGAGGGTCTCGGGGGCTGCGATGTGAGACTGTGGGGGAGTCGGGCGAGGTTGGGGAGGTGGGGAAGGCAGAGCGGGTCATGGTGCAGATGTGGGGAGAAAGGATAGTTGAGGGTCAAACCAGACCACAAGGTTCGGGACCGGCTCAGTGAGGGGGAGTGAGCCCCAGGGATGGTGATGCTGTCAGGGCCTGAGGTGAGGAGGCGCTGACGGGAGCCAATCAGGAGCCTCGGTTTTGTTGACGTTCACCTGGAGAAAGTTGGCTCTCATCCAGGACTTGACATCTGACAGACATTGTGTCAGGACAGCAGTGGGTCCTGGAGTCAAGGGGGGGGCAGAGAGGGAGAGGTGGGTGTCATCCGCATACATGTGGGAGTTGACCCCATGTCTGCGGGTGATGTCACCAAGAGGGAGTGTATAGATAGTGAAGACGAGGCGACCGAGGACACAGCCCTGAGGAACTCTGCACGAGATGGTTCGGGGGCTGGAGGAGAAGCCGTTTGAGGAGATGAACTGCAGGCGGTGTGAGAGGTACCATCTGAACCAGTCAAAGACAGAGCCGTGGAGGCTGAGGTGAGAGGAGAGGCGATGAGTGAGGATAGAGTGGTCAACGGTGTGGAAGGCAGCAGAGCGGTCAAGGAGGACGAAAGGCAGAGGGAGCCCTGGTCGCAGATGGACAGACTGTCATTTGTCACTTTGACCAGGGCTGTTTCTGTGCTGTGGACGGCACAGAAACCCGATTGGAGGGGTTCATGAAGGAAGTGACGGGAGAGGAAGAAGTAAAGCTGAGTAGCAACAGCTCGTTCCAGGACCTTGGAGAGGAAAGGGAGGTTGGGGATGGGGCGGTAGTTTGGGAGTAGAGAAGGGTTCAGGGAGGGTTCTTTAGCAGTGATGACAGCGTTTTTTAAAGGGATGGAAACAGTACCAGAGGACAGGGAGAGGTTAATGATGTCAGTGAGTAGAGGGGCAAGGAGGTGTTGCTGGGAGGTAAGGAGGGTGTTGGGATGGGGTAGAGGGAGCAGGTGGTGGGTTTCATACGGGTTATGGTGGTGATGAGAGGAGGGGGAGACAGGTTCGAAGGTGTGGAGGGAGGGATGGGTAGGGGCCGGGGTGGGAGGAGGAGATGGGCAGGGTGTGGCAGATATAGTGGCAGAGGCAGCTGAGCAGATTCCCTCAACTTTGGATTCGAGGAAGTCCAGCATCGCCTCACAGTTGGCATTGGAGGTGAGGATGGGTGAGGCGTGAGAGGGTGGGCGGAGGAGCCGGTTGGTGATGGAGAAGAGGAACCTGGGGTTGTCCTTAGCCTCCAAGATTGTCTTGGAGTAGAATGATGGTTTAGCGGAGGCGAGGGCGGAGCAGTGGAATATGATATGGTCCAGCCAGACCTGCCAGTGGGCAGTCAGGGTGATAAGCCACGTGCACTCAGCGGGACACACCTGGGCTTAAAGGGAGCGGAGGTGGCTGGTGTACAAGGTGATTTGCGTGATTATGAGACGGTTCGGGAAGAGAGGGGAGTGAGGAAATCGAGAGTGGAGGAGAGGGAGCTGTAGATAAGGGTGACTGAGGAGGATAGGTTATTGCGGGAGGATGCCCAGAGGGGAAGGAGTTCAGATGATGGTCGAGGGGTGACTGCGGACATGGGTGGTGGAGTGGATGTGGAGGGAGAGGTTGAGGGAGGAGATAAGGGAAGACAAGTCAGCAGAGGTAGAGCAGGAGGGGGTGAAGTGAAGGTTGAAATCGCCGAGGATGAGGAGTCCCCTACTCCACTGGCTCTTTCCCCTCCTTTGAGCACCTCACCCTCTCCACCCTCTTCCTCTCCTTAAAATCCTCTCTCTACCGCCCCAAGCCCTCTCCCACCTTCATCCGACATTCCACTCCTCCTATCTTCCCTCTCCTCTGCTCTGACGCTCTCATCATCCTGGGCGATTTCAACCTCACTTCACCCCCTCCTGCTCCCTCTGCGACTTTCTTCCCTTCTCCTCCTCAACCTCTCCTTACACATAACTCCCCCACTCACAGTCACGGCCACCCACTCGATTTGGTGATCACCCGGGGCCTCAGTGTCTCGGATGTCACTATTACCGACAAGGCCATCTCTGACCACTACTTCATCTCCTTCACCACCTCCACCCCCCTCCCCACCTCCACCAGACCCACCACCATCTTCTACCGCCCTTGGAAGAAGTTACCCCCACAATCCCTAACCGATGCCTTGGAGTCCTCTGAACTCCTCTCCCTCTGGCCTTCAACCCTCACCGACCCCTCTTCTCCTCTCTCC
>NW_024704744.1:0-71606 GCF_018977255.1 Callorhinchus milii | reverse complement strand
CAGCGTTTTTTAAAGGGATGGAAACAGTACCAGAGGACAGGGAGAGGTTAATGATGTCAGTGAGTAGAGGGGCAAGGAGGTGTTGCTGGGAGGTAAGGAGGGTGTTGGGATGGGGTAGAGGGAGCAGGTGGTGGGTTTCATACGGGTTATGGTGGTGATGAGAGGAGGGGGAGACAGGTTCGAAGGTGTGGAGGGAGGGATGGGTAGGGGCCGGGGTGGGAGGAGGAGATGGGCAGGGTGTGGCAGATATAGTGGCAGAGGCAGCTGAGCAGATTCCCTCAACTTTGGATTCGAGGAAGTCCAGCATCGCCTCACAGTTGGCATTGGAGGTGAGGATGGGTGAGGCGTGAGAGGGTGGGCGGAGGAGCCGGTTGGTGATGGAGAAGAGGAACCTGGGGTTGTCCTTAGCCTCCAAGATTGTCTTGGAGTAGAATGATGGTTTAGCGGAGGCGAGGGCGGAGCAGTGGAATATGATATGGTCCAGCCAGACCTGCCAGTGGGCAGTCAGGGTGATAAGCCACGTGCACTCAGCGGGACACACCTGGGCTTAAAGGGAGCGGAGGTGGCTGGTGTACAAGGTGATTTGCGTGATTATGAGACGGTTCGGGAAGAGAGGGGAGTGAGGAAATCGAGAGTGGAGGAGAGGGAGCTGTAGATAAGGGTGACTGAGGAGGATAGGTTATTGCGGGAGGATGCCCAGAGGGGAAGGAGTTCAGATGATGGTCGAGGGGTGACTGCGGACATGGGTGGTGGAGTGGATGTGGAGGGAGAGGTTGAGGGAGGAGATAAGGGAAGACAAGTCAGCAGAGGTAGAGCAGGAGGGGGTGAAGTGAAGGTTGAAATCGCCGAGGATGAGGAGTCGTTCAGAGCAAAGGGAGAGGGAAGATAGGAGGGTGGAGATGTCGGGGATGAAGGTGGGAGAGGGCTCGGGGGGCGGTAGATAAGCAGAATTTTGAGAGAAAGGTTGGAGGGTGACAAAGGATAAAGTGCTCAAAGGAGGGGAAGGTTTCAGAGGAGTCAGGGATAGGCTGAGCGGGGCCCAGAAGATGAGAGCCACCCCGCCACCACGGTGGTTAGGACGTGGGGTGGGATGGAAGGTGTGGAGTACTGTAGCTCAGTGGTTAGAGCACTCGCTTTGCGAGCGAGAGACCTGAGTTCAATCCCCGGGGGGTCAGGCCCAAACCTCGGGCAAGTTTCCTTACTCCACACAGAGCCTAATAATATTCCCTCCAAAACCAAAACAATAATAAATTGGTCATTTTCAATCTACGACTGTTTGTGGGACATTGCTGTGCGCAATTGGCTGTCGCGTTCGCCCACAAATATACAGTCAATTCACTTTCTCCTCCACAATACCCTCTCCTCCACACTCGATACTCTTGCCCCCATCACTTCCCGCACTGTCTCCTACTCCCGCTCCTCCCCCTGGTACACCACCCACCTCCGCTCACTGAAAAGCCAGGTGCGGGCTGCTGAGCGCACCTTTGTCAAATCTGGCCTAACGGTCCACCGACAAATCTGGCTGGACCTCCTCAAAATTTACCGCTCCACTCTAGCCTCGGCCAAGTCGTCCTTCTACTCCAGGATAATCCTGGAGGCGAAGAACAACCCCAGGCTACTGTTTTCCACCACAACCCGACTCCTCCGTCCCCCCCGCCACCCCGCGCAGGTCATCTCCTCCAACCTTCACTGCGAGGAGATGCTGGATTTCCTTGAATCCAAGATCAAGGGAATCCGCTCCGCGGTCACTTCCCCTCCAACTTCCACCCACCACCCACCCCTTCCCTCCCACACTCCGACTCCTACCCATCCTCCCCTACACACCTTCGTACCCGTTTCCCCACCCTCTGTCACTGAACTCATCCTATCCCTAAAACCAACCACCTGCTCCCTTGACCCCATCCCCACTCCACTCCTTATCTCCCAGCTCCACTTTCTTGCCCCACATATCACTGACATCATCAACCTGTCCCTCTCCTCTGGCTCTGTCCCCATTCCATTAAAAACTGCCATCATCACGCCCACCCTGAAAAAACCCTCCCTTGATGCGTCGCAGCTATCAAGCTACCGGCCCATCTCCAACCTCCCCTTTCTCTCCAAGGTCTTGGAAAGAGTTGTCGCCTCCCAACTGCGCTCTTTCCTTTCCACCCATTCTCTTTTCGAACCCCTTCAGTCAGGTTTCCGTGCTGCCCATAGCACAGAAACTGCCCTGGTCAAGGTCACCAATGATATCCTGACCATCTGTGACCAGGGCTCCCTCTGTCTCCTCGTCCTCCTCGACCTATCGGCAGCATTCGATACGGTCGACCACGCTATCCTACTCCACCGCTTGTCCTCCCACCTCAACCTTCAAGGCACTGTCCTTGAATGGTTTAGGTCGTACCTTTCTCACCGTCTTCACTTTGTCTCGACGAATGGCTTCTCCTCCACCCCCCGTACTGTCTCATGTGGTGTCCCTCAGGGCTCTGTCCTCGGTCCCCTCCTCTTCACCCTCTATATGCTCCCCCTGTGGTGACATCATCCGCAGACATGGAGTTAACTTCCACATGTATGCGGATGACACCCAACTCTACCTTTCCTCCTCTACTCTCAACTCCACGACCACCGATGTCCTGACAGCTGCCTGTCCGACATCGAGTCCTGGACGAGAGACAACTTTCTTCAGCTCAACGTGCGAAAAACCGAGGCCCTCCTGATTGGCTCACGTCAGCGCCTCCGCACCTCAGGCGCTGACACCATCAGCATCCAAGGCTGCACTCTCCACCTCTCAAAGCCAGTCAGGAACCTCGGCGTTTTGTTCGACCCTGAGCTGTCCTTTCTCCCTCACATCCGCACCACAACTGGCACCGCCTTCCATCACCTCCGGAACATCGCCAGACTACGGCACTACCTCACCCCTCACGCTGCTGAAACCCTGGTTCACGCCTTTGTCACCTCAAGGCTGGACTATGGGAACTCTCTCCTCGCCGGCCTTCCCGCCACCTCCCTCCACAAGCTGCAGGTCATTCAGAACTCTGCAGCTCGTGTACTGTCCCGCACCAGACACCGCGACCACATCACTCCCACCCTCGCTCACCTCCACTGGCTCCCCATCCCCCAGAGGATTGATTTCAAGATCCTCATCCTCACCTACAAGGCCATTCACGGTCTTGCTCCCTCCTACCTCTCCAACCTACTATCCCCCTACCTACCCGCCCGTACCCTCCGTTCCTCTGGCTCCGGTCTGCTCCACATCCCCCGCCCCAACATCGGTGGTCGGGCCTTCAGCCTCTCAGCCCCCAGGCTCTGGAACTCCATCCCCAGTGCCTTCGCCGCTTCCTCCCTTTCCTCCTTCAAGGCCGGTCTCAAAACCTTTCTCTTTGACCGTGCCTTCAGCTCCCCTCTCGACTCTCTACCCCCTCCTCGCTCCCTCCCCTCACCCTGACCATTTCCCCCCTCCTCGCTCCCTCCCTTCCCTCCCCTCACCCTGACCATTTCCCCCCTGCTCGGGTCCTGACCCAACTGTGCAGCGCCTTGGGACGTCCTCCTGACGTGAAAGGCGCTTTATAAATGGAATCTTGTTGTTGTTGTTGTTCCTGCTTCCCAACCAATTACCAAAAGCCACGTCACACGGTTACCTCCAACTCCATGCGCTTCCATTTTCGCTAATAATCTTTTGTGTGGAACCTGATCAAATGCTTTCTGAAAGTCCAGATAAATTACATCCATAGACACAGTATTATTCACCATTTTAGTGACCTCCTCAAAACATTCAACTAGATTAGCCAGACAGGACCTACCCTTCCCTTTAAAACCCTCGCTGACTCTTTTTGACGAGTTCATACCTGTCCAAGTGTTCAGTCACACTCTGTCCGTATGATGGATTCCAGTATTTTTCCTACAACTGACATTAATCTGACATGTCTGTAGTTTCCTGGTTTCTCCCTCCCCCCCTTAAACAAAGAGGTGACATTCACAATCTTCCAATCTAAGGGCACAATTCCTGAATCTCGTGAGCTTTGGAAAATTATGACGAATGCATCTGCAATTTCCTCTGCTATTTTCTTTAACACTCTGGGGTGGAAACTATCAGTTCCTGGAGATTTGTCTACCTTGAGTCTCATTATTTTCTCCATAACCATTTTTTTATTTATATTAATTTTATTAAGCATTTCTCTATGACTTATGTTTAGATTCCCCTGTACAGCTGATATTTTGTCTTCATCCTCTACTATAAGACCAATGTACTGTAAAAACGGTAGCAAAGTATTTATTTAACAAGTCACACATTCCCTTATTTTCCGATATAAGAACATACAAAATAGGAGCAGGAGGAGGCCATTTGGCCCCTCGAGCCTGTGCCCCGCCATTTAATAAGATCATGGCTGACCTTCCAATCTAATTCCATTTATAATAATAATAATAATCCTTGCATTTGATATAGCGCTTTTCACGTCGGGAGGACGTCCCAAAGCGCTTCACAGAACACACTGTAAAGTGAATTTGACTGTATATTTGTGGGCGAACGCGGCAGCCAATTGCGCACAGCAATGTCCCACAAACAGTCGTAGATTGAAAATGACCAATTTATTATTGTTTTTGTTTTGGAGGGATTATTATTAGGCTCTGTGTGGAGTAAGGAAACTTGCCCAAGGTTTCGCCCTCTGCCTGGAAATGAACTCAGGTCTCTCACTTGCAAAGCGAGTGCTCTAACCACTGAGCTACAGGACTCCACATTTATCCACCCAATCCCCATATCCCTTAATCCCTTTAGTTTTTAAAAATGCATCGATCTCAGTCTTGAATATGTTCAATGACTGACTGAGCATCAAAAGCCTCTGGGGTAGAGAATTCCATAAATTCACTCCCCTCTGAATGAAGAAATGTTTCCTCAACTCGGTTGGACTGACCCTTAATCCTGAGACTGTGACCCCTAGTTTTAGATTCTCCAACCAGAGGAAACAGTCTCACACTATCTACTCTCTCAAGACCCTCAATAATCTTATAGGTTTCTATAAGATCACCTTTAATTCTTCTATATTCTGGAGAATATAGGCGTAGTTTACTGAACCTCTCCTCGTAGGTCAACCCCCTCATCCCAGGAACCAACCCAGTGAATCTACGCTGCTCCCCCTCCAAGGTGAGTATGTCCTTAAATGAGGAGACCAAAACTGCACACAATACTCTTGGTGCGGTCTCACCAAGGCCCTATACAATTCCAGCAAGACTTCCCTACTCTTGTACTCTAAACCTTTTGCAATGAACGCCAACATGGCATTAGCTTCCCAGTTGCTTGCTGTACCTACAGACTAACGTTTGTGTAAAAGGAAACCCAAATCCCTCTGCACACTAACACTATCTCGTCTCTTTCCCTCTAGAAAATAATCTGCTTTTCTGTTTTTACTACCTTGGTGAATAACTTCACACTTCCCCACGTTATACTCCATCTGCCACTGACTTACCTACTCACTAAACCTGTCTATATCCTCCTTGTGTCCTCCTCACAGCTGACTTTCTCACCGAGCTTTGTATAGTCTGCGATTTTAGAAACATTAAGCTCTATTTCCTCATCTAAGTCATTGATGTCGACTGTAAACAATTGAGGCCCAAGCACTGATCCCTGTGGCACTCCACTAGTCACAACCTGCCAATCTGAGAAGGACCCGTTTATCCCTACTCTCTGTTTTCTGCCTGTTAACCATTCTTCGATCCATGCTAATGTATTACCCTTAATTCCATGCGCCCTAATCTTATGTGGCATCTTGTCGAATGACTTCTGAAAATCTAATTACACTCTATCCACTGGTTCCCCCCTATCTAACCTGCCAGTTACATATTCAAAAAACTAAAAGATTTGTTAAACACGAATTCGCTTTCATAAAACCGTGTTGACTCTGCCTAATCATATCAGGACTTTCTAGGTACCTCAGGATGATGCCCTTAATAAGAGTCTCACCTACATCTGTCTTTAATGGACCTACATTCCCTTTGAACATTCTCTTTCCTTTAATATATTTATAAAGCTTTTACTATTTGTTTTAATATCCCTTGCAAGTTCTTTTTCATGCCCCCATTTGCTCCTCATTACTTTCTTTGTATCCCTTTGTTGTCTTTTGTCGTTCTCCCAGTCCTCTGCATTCCCATTTTTTCTTGCATTTGATTAAGCCTTTCTTTTTATCTTGATACAGTCTCTGACCTCTTTTGTCCACCATGGTTGTTTAACTACACGATTGGAGCTTTTGCATTTTTGGGATATGTGTTGTGGAATGGTAGATAATTATTTGTGGAGGAAAAGTTTGCAGGGCTATGGGGAGAGCGCGGGGAGTGAGGGTGATCAGGGCTATGGGGAGAGCGCGGGGAGTGAGGTTGATCAGGGCTATGGGGAGAGCGCAGGGAGTGGGGTTGATCAGGGCTATGGGGAGAGAGCGGGGGAGTGGGGTCGATCAGGGCTATGGGGAGAGAGCGGGGGGAGTGGGGTCGATCAGGGCTATGGGGAGAGAGGGGGAGTGGGGTTGATCGGGGCTATGGGAGAGAGAGGGGGAGTGGGGTTGATCGGGGCTATGGGAGAGAGAGGGGGAGTGGGGTTGATCAGGGCTATGGGGAGAGAGGGGGAGTGGGGTTGATCGGGGCTGTGGGGAGAGAGCGGGGGAGTGGGGTTGATCGGGGCTATGGGGAGAGAGCGGGGGAGTGGGGTTGATCGGGGCTATGGGAGAGAGAGGGGGAGTGGGGTTGATCAGGGCTATGGGAGAGAGAGGGGGAGTGGGGTTGATCGGGGCTATGGGGAGAGAGGGGGAGTGGGGTTGATCGGGGCTATGGGGAGAGAGGGGGAGTGGGGTTGATCGGGTCTATGGGGAGAGAGGGGGAGTGGGGTTGATCAGGGCTGTGGGGAGAGAGAGGGAGTGGGGTTGATCAGGGCTATGAGGAGAGAGAGGAGTTGATTTGGAAGCTCTTTTCAAAGAGCCGACACAGACACAATGGGCCGAATGGCCTCCTTAGTGCTGTGTATTTTTTGGTTCTGTGATTCTATTGATTATATCAAATACTTTTTGGAATACTTCCCATCGTTGAGCTGCCGGTTTACCCACTAACAGTTCATCGCAGTTTGCTGAGGTCAATATATTTCTCATCCCATCGAAGTTTGCCTTTACTGAAATTTAAAACCCTGGTTTGGGACTCTCTCTCCTCCCTCTCAAATCCAATGTGAAATTCATTCATTTTATGATCACTATTTGCAAGATGTTCCCGTACTATCAGATTGTTGACTAGTTCTGGTTCATTACTCATCACCAAATCCAGTGGCCTGCTCCCTTGTTGTTTCTAAAACATATTGTCCCCAAAAGACTATCCTGAATATATCCTAGAAATGTGTGCCCTTTACTCCCCGAGGTGTCCTGCTTCTCCCAGTGTATGTGAAAATTAAAATCTCCCATTATAATCACATTACATTTGCTGTATGCTTCCCTGATCTCCGTATTTATACATTTCCCCACTATATCACAACTCTCTGGAGGTCTGTAGATTACTCCCAACAGAGTTTTACCTCCTTTGCTGTTTCTTAATGCTTCCCACAGTGTTTCCACGACCTGATCGCCCTGACTTAAATCTCTCCTTCCCACTGCTGTAATAGTGTCTTTTATCAATATTGCTGCTCCTCCACCTTTCCCAATGTCCCTGTCTTTTCTAAAGATCGTATTGACGGGAATGTTTAGCTCCCCGTCGTGTACCCAGGTCTCTGTAACAGCTACTACATCAGGCCCTTCAAGCTGAATTTGTGCTTCTAACTCACTTGTTTTATTTCCTATGCTCCATGCATTTGTATAAATAACTCTTATTTGGGTAACTGTCCCCAATGCCTATTCGCCCTGACCATCTTCTTCTCACACTTTTTAATAATAATAATAATAATAATCCTTGCATTTGATATAGCGCTTTTCACGTCGGGAGGACGTCCCAAAGCGCTTCACAGAACACACTGTAAAGTGAATTGATTGTATATTTGTGGGCGAACGCGGCAGCCAATTGCGCACAGCAATGTCCCACAAACAGTCGTAGATTGAAAATGACCAATTTATTATTGTTTTTGGTTTTGGAGGGATTATTATTAGGCTGTGTGTGGAGTAAGGAAACTTGCCCAAGGTTTCGCCCTGACATGCCTAGAATTGAACTCAGGTCTCTCACTTGCAAAGCGAGTGCTCTAACCACTGAGCTACAGGACTCCAAATTTTTGATTTGTTACACCTTTTTTCTTTCCTGTATTGTTTAGGTTATCTTTATCACTGTTTGTTTGCTGACCGTTGCTCTCATCCTCTCTTTGCCTCATGTTTTGATTTCCACGTGACATCCCCCCCCCCACCACTGGTTTAAAGCTTTTTCTACAGTCCCATTTATCCTTTTCACTAGTACCTTGGCCACGCAAACCATCACCGTGATCAGCCGCTGTCTGTCACACACACACACACAGACCATCACCGTGATCAGCCGCTGTCTGTCACACACACACACAGACCATCACCGTGATCAGCCGCTGTCTGTCACACACACAGACCATCACCGTGATCAGCCGCTGTCTGACACACACACAGACCATCACCGTGATCAGCCGCTGTCTGTCACACACACAGACCATCACCGTGATCAGCCGCTGTCTGACACACACACAGACCATCACCGTGATCAGCCGGTGTCTGACACACACACACACAGACCATCACCGTGATCAGCCGGTGTCTGACACACACACAAACCATCACCGTGATCAGCCGGTGTCTGACACACACACACACAAACCATCACCGTGATCAGCCGGTGTCTGACACACACACAGACCATCACTGTGATCCAGCCGGTGTCTGATACACACACACACACACACACACACAGACCATCACCGTGATCAGCCGGTGTCTGACACACACACACAGACCATCACCGTGATCAGCCGGTGTCTGATACACACACAGACCATCACCGTGATCAGCCGGTGTCTGATACACACACAAACCCCTCACTGGAGAGTATTAGGCACAGGTTGATGAGAGCCAAGGCTTCGGGGGAGCCCAGAGTGTGTGTTGGGGTCACTGCTGGAGTGTAACCCGCTAAACCCATAGCTTGGCCACTGATACCACTGTCCGGCAGCTTTCCCGCTGCTTGTCCAGCTCGGACCTCCCTCCCCGTTAGTTAGGGCTTTGGCTGTGGGGTTCCCTGGAGCTGAGGGGAGGATTCCCGGCCCCCAGTGACCCCTGGTCTGTCCTTCCAGGCCCTGTGGTGAGCCGGGCCGGGCTGTGCTGCCATCAGCAGTGAGTGCCCTGGAATCCCGCGGCCCCTCCCGGCTCAGGAACCGGCCGAGAGACCCTCACATATATCAGGGCTAAAAGGGTTATATCATGAGGCCAGGCGGCATAAACTTGGTCTGTATTGCCTTGGGTTTAGAAGGTTGAGGCTGATCTGATTGAGGAGTTTAAAATAATGAAGGAATTTGATAGGATAGCTGCACAGAAACTGTTTCCTCCAGTGGGGAATCCAAAACAAGGGGGGCATCACTTAAAATTAGAGCCAGGCCATTTAGGAGTGAAATCGGGGGCAGTTTTTCAGGAGGTCGTGAGTATTTGTAATGTCCCCGAAAAGGTTGTGAATTCTGGATCCATCACATTTTCCAGACTGAGTTGGATAAATAATTGTTAGGTCAGAGTATCCAGGGATACTGTCAAGGGCAGGTAATTGGAGTTGAGATACAGATCAGCCATAATCTTATAATAATAACAAAGCTTGCATTTAACGTCTTATCACGTCTTCAAGACGCCTCAAAGCGCTTCACAGAATATGCTGCAAAGTGAATCAGCTAACAACCATGTTCCTACTTACTGCTCAGTAAACAGTTTACTGTGTGGAGCGAGGAAACTGGCCCAGGGTTTGCCGTGGCCGGGAATAGAACCCAGGTCTCTTGCTTGAGAAGTGAGTGCTCTAACCACGAAGCTACAGAACTTATAGATGGTGGAACAGACTCGAAGGGCTGAATGGCCTCCCTCCTGTATCTATGTTTCTATGTCATTGAAGTGTTAAAAAATGATAACTATATTAGACGTGTTGTTGCCTGTCTGTGGCCTGTCAGTATGAGAGACGTGCTCTCACACCAGCACATTTCCTGCTCAAACTGCGAGCGTGTGAGCGCGTGTGGTTAGAGACCCGGTTAGAGTGTGGGGTTAAAGAGAAGCAGTCGCTCTCTCGCTCTCTCTCTCTCTCTCTCTGCGTACCTCGTCTTGCTCTCATCTATGCACACACACACACACACACACACATGTACAGACACACATACACTCACACACACTCAAACACACTGCAAAACACGCACACACTCACACACGCAAACCTATCACACAGACACACACCCACAAACACTGTCACATACACACAAACATTCACACACACACTCCCACACTCACATAGACCTACACATACACACACACACACACACACAAATATACACAAATATAAACACAGACACCCATAGACACAACAACAAAATTCCACGTGTATAGCGACTTACACATCGGAAGGACGTCCCAAGGCACAGACAGAGCTTTGGCCCTGAGCTAAAGTTCGAGGCGGGGGGTGGGGAATAGGGAGAGCAAAAGCACAGTCGAAGAGGAGGGTCTTGAGGTGGGTCTTGAAGGTGGTGAGGGAGGGGTGACACACATACACATACAGACAGACAGACAAACACACAGAAAAACAGACACACAGACACACAAGCACAGACACGCACACACACAAACATAACACACACACACACAAAAAAGACACACAAGCACAGGCACACGCACACACACATATACACACACACAGATGTGGACACTTGCTCACTCTACTCACCCACACTCGTCAGGACTCCGCACTGTTGAAGCCCCTCACCTACAGGTGCGGAGCCAGAGAGGTAGTAGTCAAAGCAAACCCCAGTCTGTCTGCCCCACCCGGACCGACACCAGTCACTTCCTGATCAGCTACCGTAAACCTCAGAGCACAAGCTCCAGCCGCCAGTGCTCCAGCGCCAATGCTCCAGCGCCAGTGCTCCAGCCACCAGTGCTCCAGCCACCGGGTGCTCCAGCCACCAGTGCTCCAGCCACCAGTGCTCCAGCCACCGGGTGCTCCAGCGCCAGTGCTCCAGCGCCAGTGCTCCAGCCGCCCCGGCCGCCAGTGCTCCAGCCGCCGGCCGCCCCGACCGCCAGTGCTCCAGCCGCCGGCCGCTCCAGCCGCCCCGGCCGCCATTGCTCCAGCCGCCAGTGCTCCAGCCGCCCCGGCCGCCAGTGCTCCAGCCGCCCCGGCCGCCAGTGCTCCAGCCGCCGGCCACCCCGGCCTCCAGTGCTCCAGCCGCCGGCCGCCCCGGCCGCCAGTGCTCCAGCCGCCGGCCGCCCCGGCCGCCAGTGCTCCAGCCGCCGCCAGTGCTCCAGCCGCCCCGGCCGCCAGTGCTCCAGCCGCCGGCAGCTCCAGCCGCCCCGGCCGCCAGTGCTCCAGCCGCCGGCCGCTCCAGCCGCCCCGGCCGCCAGTGCTCCAGCCGCCGGCCGCTCCAGCCGCCCCGGCCGCCAGTGCTCCAGCCGCCGGCTGCTCCAGCCGCCCCGGCCGCCAGTGCTCCAGCCGCCGGCAGCTCCAGCCGCCCCGGCCGCCAGTGCTCCAGCCGCCGGCCGCTCCAGCCGCCCCGGCCGCCAGTGCTCCAGCCGCCGGCCGCTCCAGCCGCCCCGGCCGCCAGTGCTCCAGCCGCCGGCCGCTCCAGCCGCCCCGGCCGCCAGTGCTCCAGCCGCCGGCTGCTCCAGCCGCCCCGGCCGCCAGTGCTCCAGCCGCCGGCCGCTCCAGCCGCCCCGGCCGCCAGTGCTCCAGCCGCCGGCTGCTCCAGCCGCCCCGGCCGCCAGTGCTCCAGCCGCCGGCCGCTCCAGCTGCCTTTAGGGGAAACAGCAAGATTCTCACCATGTGTCTGTGTGCGTACGTGTTTGTGTGTGTGTGTGTCTGACCGTGTGTGCATGTGTGTATTTGTGTGTGTGTGTGTGTCTGACAGTGTTGTGTGTCAATGTGTGTGTGTGTATGTCTGACCGTGTGTGTCTGTGCGTGTAGGTGTCTGACTGTGTGTCTCTGTGTGTGCTAGAGGGTGGGGGCCAGGGGCGAGGGGCCAGGTACCAGGGGGAGGGGGTCAGGGGGGTCAGGGGGAGGAGCCAGGGGGAGGGGAGGAGTCAGGGGGAGGGGGAGGAGCCATGGGGAGGGGGAGGGGCCTGGGGAGGGGGGGGCTAGGGGAGGGGGAGGAGCCAGGGGGAGGAGGAGGAGTCAGGGGAGGGGCCAGGGGAGGGGGAGGGGCCAGGGGAGGGGAGGAGCTAGGGGGAGGAGGAGGAGCCAGGGGAGGGGGAGGAGCCAGGGGGAGGGGGAGGAGCCAGGGGGAGGGGGGAAGGTGACCAGAGGTCGAAAAGAAAGGTCTTCAGCCGAGATCTGAGAATGGGAAGAGAGTGGGTGAGGGGAAGGGAGTGAGGGAGGGAGTTAACATAAGAACATAAGCATTAGGAGCAGGAGTCGGCCATTCGTCCCCTCGAGCCTGTGCCCCGCCATTCGATAAGATCACGGCTGATCTCCTGACCGGACTCTAATTACCCGCTCTCTCCCCATATCCCCTAATCCCTCTGTTGTTTAAACGTCTGTCAGTCTCAGCCTTGAAGATGTTGAAGGACTGACATCTACAGCCTTCGGGGGGAGTGGATTCCATAAAGTCACTGCCCTCTGAGTGAAGATATGTTTCCTCAACTCTGTTCTAAAAGGCTGACCCTTAATTTTCAGACTGTGACCCCCGGTTACAGATTCTCCCACCGGGGAAACAGACCCTCAGTGTCTACTTTATCAGCCCTTTAAGACTCTTATATGTTTCAATAAGATCCCCCTAATTCTTCTGTACTCCAGAGAATACACCTTAGTTTATTCAGCCTATCCTCATAGGTCAATCCCTTACCCTCCCACCTAGTTTAGTGTCATCCGCGAATCCCAGGCACTAACCGAGTGAATCTACGCTGCACCCCCTCGAGGGCAAGTATGTCCTTTTTTAAATAAGGAGACCAACACCGCACACAATACTGTCGGTGCGGTCTCACCAAAGCCCTATATAGCTGCAGCGAGACTTCCCTACTCTTGTACTCTAAACCTTTGGCAATGAACGCTAATATGCCGTTCGCCTTCTCAGTTGCTGCTGAACCTGCAAACTAACTTTTTGAGACTGGTGTACACGGACACCCAAATCCCTCTGAACACTAACACTGTCTAATCTCTCCCCCTCTAGAAAATAATCTGTTTTTCTATTTTTGCTGCCGAGGTGAATAACTTCACACTTCCCCACATTAAATTCCATCTGCCACCGACTCGCCCACTCCCCTCGCCTGTCTATATCCCGTTGCAATCTTTTGCATCATCCTCAGAGCTCACTCTGCCGCCGAGTTTAGTGTCATCCGCAAATTTAGACACATTACATTCAATGTCCTCGTCCAGATCATTGATGTCAATGGTAAATAGCTGAGGCCGAGGCACTGATCCTTGTGGCACTCCACTAGTTACATCTCCTGCCAATTCGAGAATGATCCGTTTATCACTACTCTCTGCTTTCTACCCGATAGCCACATCCGGTCCAGAGGATTTATCGGTTTTAAGACCGACAATTTACCGAGAACCATCTCTTTACTGATGTTAATCTCCCTAAATTGCTCACTAACATTGTCTTCTGGGTCCTCTATTTTTGGTATGTTTCCAGTGTCTTCCACGGTGAAGACTGTAGAAAAATACTTGTTTAATGACTCTGCCATGTCTTTGTCCCCTATTATAATTCCTCCAGTCTCTCCCTGTAATGGACCCACATTCACCCTCGCTCGCCTTTTCCTCTTTATATATTTGTAAAAACTCTTGGAGTCTGTTTTTATGTTCTTTGCTAGTTTGCCCTCATAATCTATTTTCTCCCTTTGATCAATTTTTTGGTCCTCCTCTGTTGTTCCCTAAAGTTCTCCCAATCCTCGGGTTTACTACTCATCTTCGCTGTTTTATAGGCTTTTTCTTTTGATTTGATACTGTCCCGAACTGCTCTCGTTAGCCATGGCTGCACCACCTTTCCCATGGCATTCTTATTCCTCAAAGGAATATGTGCTCGTTGGGAATTTTTGCACTATCTCCTTGAATGTCTGCCATTGCTGGTCTACCGTCAAATCTTCAAGTTTAGTCTCCCAGTTTATTCTGGCTAAATCCTCTCTCATACCAGCAAAGTTGGCTCAATTTAAATTGAAGACTTTTGCTTTAGACTTAACTACTTCCCTCTCTAACTTAACGCTAAATTCCATCATATTATGATCGCTTTGCCCGAGAGGAGCCTTAAGTTCCAGTTTGCTGATCAGCCCTGTTTCATTACACAAAACAAGGTCTACTATGGCTTGTTCCCTGGTCGGCTCCTCAGCATATTGATCCAGAAAATTATCTCTAATACATTCTATAAACTCCTCTTCTATGTTACCTTTCCCAATTTGGTTGTCCCAGTCTCTGTGCAGGTTAAAATCACCCACAATTAGTGTCTTTCCTTTGCTACATGCTCCACTAATCTCTTGATTTATACCTTGAGCGATACTTTGACCACTGTTTGGGGGTCTATAAACTATTCCCACTATAGTTTTCTGCCCCTTGAAGTTACGTATCTCTACCCATACTGACTCTACATCTTGCTTTTCAGATTTAAAATCTTTCCTCTCTACTGTTTGTATCCCATCCTTTATCAGCAGGGCCACTCCCCCTCCTCGTTTACCACATCGCCTATCTTTCCTATATACCACGTAGCCGGGAATATTCAGTTCCCATCCCTGATCACCCTGTAACCATGTCTCGGTGATGGCTACCAGATCATACCGGTTTGTCAGGGCTCTGTCCTCGGTCCCCTCCTCTTCACCCTCTATATGCTCCCCCTGTGGTGACATCATCCGCAGACATGGGGTTAACTCCCACATGTGTGCGGATGACACCCAACTCTACCTTTCCTCCTCTACTCTCAACTCCACGACCACCGATGTCCTGACAGCTGTCTGTCCGACATCGAGTCCCGGACGAGAGATAACTTTCTCCAGCTCAACGTGCGAAAAACCGAGGCCCTCCTGATTGGCTCACGTCAGCGCCTCCGCACCTCAGGCGCTGACAACATCAGCATCAAAGGCCGCACTCTCCACCTCTCAAAGCCATCAGGAACCTCGGGGTTCTGTTCGACCCTGAGCTGTCCTTTCTCCCTCATATCCGCACCACAACTGGCACCGCCTTCCATCACCTCCGGAACATCGCCAGACTACGGCATTACCTCACCCCTCACGCTGCTGAAACCCTGGTCCACGCCTTTGTCACCTCAAGGCTGGACTATGGGAATTCTCTCCTCGCCGGCCTTCCCGGCCCTCCCTCCACACTGCAGGTCATCCAGAACTCTGCAGCTCGTGTACTGTCCCGCACCAGGCTTTGGGACCACATTACTCCCACCCTCGCTCGCCTCCACTGGCTCCCCATCCCCCAGAGGATTGATTTCAAGATCCTCATCCTCACCTACAAGGCCATTCACGGCCTCGCTCCCTCCTACCTCTCCAACCTACATCCCCCTACCCGCCCGTACCCTCCGTTCCTCTGGCTCCGGTCTGCTCCACGTCCCCCGCCCCAATCGCCCTACCATCGGTGGTCGGGCCTTCAGCCTCTCAGCCCCCAGGCTCTGGAACTCCATTCCCCAGTGCCTTCGCCTTGCTTCTTCCCTCTCCTCCTTCAAGGCCGGTCTCAAAACGTTTCGCTTTGACCGAGCCTTCACTTCCCCTCTCGACTCTCTTCCCCCTCCTCACTCCCTCCCTTCCCTCCCCTCACCCTGACCATTTCCCCCCTCCTCGCTCCCTCCCTTCCCTCCCCTCACCCTGACCATTTCCCCAATGCTCGGGTCATGACCCAACTGTGCAGCGCCTTGGGACGTCCTCCTGAAGTGAAAGGCGCTTTATAAATGGAATCTTGTTGTTGTTGTTGTTGTGCAACTAATTCATCTATCTTGTTACGAATGCTTCGTGCATTCAGATATAGCGCCCTTAATTCTGACGTCCGGCTGTTAACCCTATTCACCAGCACTCTATCACTGTACTTCCTTTCCCGGCTTGACACACTTTGCTCTTCTCCCTTGTTAATCTGCTCTCTTGCTCTTGCTAAGTTTAACTGTGGTGGACTATACTTTACTATGTTTTTACCTCCCCCCCCCCCCTTAGTAGTTTAAAGCCCTTTCTACCTCCCTATTTATTTGCGTAGCCAGGACATTTGTCCCAGCCCTATTTAGATGGAGCCCATTCCTTTGGAAAAGCTCCCATCTTCCGCAATACTCGTGCCAGTGGCCCATGAATTGAAATTCCTGCTCTCCGCACCACTCTTTTAGCCCGGCGTTCAGATCTATGATCTTCTTTTGCCTGTACCAATTAGCTCCTGGCTCAGGTAACAGTCCCGATATCATCAGCAGGGCGAAACCTTGGGTAAGTTTCCTTACTCCACACAGAGCCTAATAATAAACCCTCTAAAAACAAACACAATAATAAATTGGTCATTTTCAATCCACAACTGTTTGTGGGACATTGCTGTGCGCAATTGGCTGCCGAGTTCGCCCACAAATATACAGTCAATTCACTTAACAGTATATTCTGTGAAGCGCTTTGGGACGTCCTCCCGACGTGAAAAGCACTATATCAAATGCAAGGATTATTATTATTATTATTATTATTATTATTATCACTTTGGAAGTTCTATTCCTTAGTTTAATACCCAATTCCCGGAACTCGCTCCTTAACTCGTCCCTACTGGTCCTACCAATGTCATTGGTCCCTATATGTACCATTACGATTGGATCCTCTCCCACATGCCTCAAATTTATCTCCAGCCCGGCGATGACATCCTTCACCCTGGCCAGGAAGACAACAGAGTCTTCTTGTCTCCCTGCTACGGCTACAGAAAACTGTATCAGTCCTCCCGACTGTCTCATCCCCAATAAGAATTGCATTTTTAACCTCCTGCACAGGGGTGTTGGGGTCAGTTTGCCCGTCGTCCTCGCAGATTTCCTTGTCCACACAGGTTGCCAATATTTCATACCTGTCAGACAAGGCTAAAGTCTAGGATTCTTCAGCCCCTCTCTTTCAGGAACGCTTGCCTGCCCGCCTGACTGTCACCCCAGGGCCAGGACTGGGGGGATCGGGAAGTGGGGTTTGGGTGTGGGGGATCGGGGTTTGGGTGTGGGGGGGAGGGCCAGGACTGGAGGGATCGGGGAGAGGGTTTGGGTGTGGGGGGGAGGGCCAGGACTGGGGGATCGGGGAGTGGGGTGTGGGTGGGAGGGCCAGGACAGGAGGGATCGGGGAGAGGGGTTTGGGTGTGGGGGGGAGGGCCAGGACTGGGGGGATCGGGGAGTGGGGTGTGGGGGGGAGGGCCAGGACTGGGGGGATCAGGGAGAGGGGTTTGGGTGTGGGGGGAGGGCCAGGACTGGGGGGATCGGGGAGAGGGGTTTGGTGTGGGTGAGAATGCGGGCGGCAGAGGTTTGAATGATCAGGATTTGATGGATGGCAGTGGAGGGGAGGCCGGTGAGGAGGGCGTTAGAGTAGTGCAGCCGAGAGGTGACAAAGGCCTGGAACAGGGTTTCAGCGGCTTTTGGGGAGAGGTATTGGCGGAGACGGGCGATGCGTCGGAGGTGGAAGAAAGCGGTGCTGGTGAGGGATCGGATGTGGGGGAGGAAGGATGATCGGGGATCGAACCTGACGCGTAGGTTGCATGACCAAACCTAGATAGTGACCCAAAGTCAGCGCCCCCTCTTTATATAGGCATCTGGTTCTTCCCCTTGAACAATGCATCAGTTTGGGGGGGAGGGTCCATGCTAAGTATCACCAGGTCTATCCCACCAAATGTGGCCACTACTCAGATAGCTTTTAGACTGTATGTCCCAATCTATCCCTGTTATCTATACTAGTAAAGGTGAAAGCCTGCCTCCTTGCCAAGAACGCAATAACCGAGTGACATAGAGACATGATTTTTACCTCATCGGAAAGGTCTTGCAGCGGGAGTGTAATGGACATATTTTGGGGGATCTCCTATCGTTGATCAGTTATATTAAAATATGCTTTAATTAAGCCCCACAAAATTCTGCAACAACAACAATACATTTGTAAAGAGCCTTTCACATCGGGAGGATGTCCCAAGGTACTGAACAGTCAGTTATCAGGACCTGACTATGGGGGCAGCAGGGTTGGTATTAGGGAGGGCGGAGTGGTTAGGAGAGCAGTTGAAGGCACGGTCAAAAAGTAGGGTCTTGAGTTGTGCCTTGAAGGAGGCAAGAGAGGGAGCGAGGCCAAGGGATTGTGCGGTGGAGTTCCAAAAAGTGGTGCCAGAGAGGCTGAAAGCCCGGCTGCTGATGGGTGGGAGACTTGGAGCAGACCGGAGCCTGCTGAGCGGAGGGAGCGGACAGGGGTCAGCAGGTCAGAGATGTAGGAGAAGTCGAGGCCATGGAGGGTTTTGAAAGTGAGGACGAGGATTTTGAATTCTATCCTTTGAGGGATGAGGAGCCAGTGGAGCCGGGCAACGGTCATGGTGATGGGGTCACGAAGCCTGGTGCATGAGAGGACACGAGCTGCAGAGTTCTGGATGATCTGCAGCTTGTGGAGGGAAGAGTTGGGGAGGCCGACAAGGAGAGAGTTTCCTAAGTCAAGCCTTGAGGTAGCAAATGCTTGTATGATGGTTTCGGCGGCCTAAGGGCTGAGGCAGTAACAGATTTGGGCAATATTGTGGCGATGGGGAAAGGCAGAACCGGTCAAGGCATGGAACTGGGAGAGAAAGGACAGTTGAAGTTCGAACAAGACGCCCAAGTTCCTAACTGGCGTGGTGCAGCCGTGGATGCTGATGCTGCCAGTGCCTGAGGTGCTGAGGCGCTGGTGTGAGTCAATCAGGAGAGCCTCAGACTTGCTGATATTCAGCTGTAGAAAGTTGGCTCTCATCCAGGACTTGATGTCAGACAGGGAGTCTGTCAGGACATCACTTGTTCTGCAATCGAGGGTGGAGGCAGAGAGATAGAGTTGGGTGTCGTCCAGTATATGCGGAAGTTGAGCCAATGTCTGCAGATGATGTCACCAAGGGGGAGCATGTAGAGGTTGAAGAGGAGGGAACTCAGGACAGAGCCCTGAGGAACACTGCACGAGACTGTGCGGGGGCTGGAAGAGAAATTGTTGGCGGAGAAAAATTGGAGACGGGGTGAGAGATAAGACCTGAAGCATTCAAGACAGAATCTTGAGGTGAGAGGCGATGGAGTGGTCCACAGTATTGAAGGCAGCAGAGAAGTCAAAGAGGACGAGGGAGCCCTGGTCACAAATGGACACGATGTGAGCAGCATAGAAACCCGATTGGAGAGGCTCGTGAAGGGAGTCGTCAGAGAGGAAGGAGTGAAGCTGGGAAGCAACGACTCTTTCAAGGAACCTTGGAAAGAAAAGGGAGGCTGGAGATGGGCCGGTAGTTAGAAGGCAGGGATGGGTCCAAGGAAGGTTTTGCCAGGATGGGGGTGATTGTAGCTGTTTTTAGGGGGATGGGAACGATGCCAGATGATAGGGAGCGATGATGGTGTTGGAGAGTAGAGCTGGAACTGAGAGGTAAGGGGAGGGGTGGGGATGGGGTCAAGGGAGCAGGTGATGTGTTTCATGTTGCATATGGAGGTGCTGAGGGGGAGACAGGTTCGAATAGTGGGAATAGTTTCTCCTGTTCACCCGATCGAATCCCCTCATCATTTTGAAAACTTCGATCAACTCTCCTCTTACCCTTCTCTGCTCCAAGGAGAATAATCCTCGCTTCTCTCGCCTCTCCTGATAACTGAGGACCCTCATTCCTGGTACAATCCTGGTCAATTTCCTTTGCTCCCTCTCCAATGCCTTGACATCCTTCCTAACGTGTGGGGCCCAGAACTGAACCCAGTCTCGAGCTGAGGCCTCACCAGTATTTTATATAAAGCTTCATCGTGACTTCCTGACTTGTGTATTCTATGGCCCTAATTATAAAGCCTCGTGTCCGGATGCTTTTTTAACAGCTTTATCTCCCTGTCCCGCCACCTTCAGAGATTTACTATATGACCCCCAGGTCTCTCTGTCCCTTCACCCCTTTAAGATTGTCCCATCAGCTTATATTCCTCTCCTCATTCCTCCTCCCAAAATGGATCACTTTGCATTTCTCCACATTAAACTTCATCTGCCCCGTGTCTGCCCGTGTTACCAGTCTGTCTATGGCCATTTGCAGTCTGTTACTATCCTCCGCACTGTTTACTGCTTTTCCAGCTTAGTATCACCTGCAAACTTGGAAATTGTACTCCCTATTGTACTCCTCGCTCAACCTCTCCCTCCACATCAACTCCCCCACTCACAGTCACGGCCACCCACTCGACTTGGTGATCACCCGGGGCCTCAGTGTCTTGGATGTCACTATCACCGACAAGGCCGTCTCCGACCACCACTTCATCTCCTTCACCACCTCCACCCCCCTCCCCACCTCCACCAGACCCACCACCATCTTCTACCGCCCCTGGAAGAAGTTACCACCACAATCCCTAACCGCTGCCTTGGAGTCCTCTGAACTCCTCTCCCTCTGGCCTTCAACCCTCACTGACCACTCTTCTGCTCTCACCCTCCTCCACAACACCCTTTCCTCCACACTTGACACTCTTACCCCCATCACCTCCAGTACTGTCGCTTACTCTCGCTCCTCCCCCACCTCCGCTCACTGAAGAGCCAGGTGTGGGCCGCTGAACGCACCTCCCTCAGATCTGGCCTAACGGTCCACTGACAAATCTGGCTGGACCTCCTCAAAATCTATTGCTCCACTCTAGCCTCGGCCAATCGTCCTTCTACTCCAGGATAATCCTGGAGGCGAAGAACAACCCCAGGCTTCTGTTCTCTACCACATCCCGACTACTCCGTCCCCCCCGCCACCCCGCGCAGGTCATCTCCTCCAACCTTCACTGTGAGGAGATGCTGGATTTCCTTGAATCCAAAATCAAGGGAATTTGCTCCGCGGTCACTTCCCCTCCAACATCCACCCACCTCCCACCCCCTCCCTCCCACACTCCGACTCCTACCCATCCTCCCCTACACACTTTCGTACCCGTTTCCCCACTCTCTGTCACCAAACTCATCCTATCCCTGAAACCCACCACCTGATC
Organism: Callorhinchus milii; assembly: GCF_018977255.1. NCBI lineage: Eukaryota > Metazoa > Chordata > Chondrichthyes > Chimaeriformes > Callorhinchidae > Callorhinchus > Callorhinchus milii. Next base: position 50,407 of record NW_024704744.1, on the reverse strand, counting down.
CCTTGACCCCATCCCCACTCCTTATCTCCCAGCTCCACCTCCTTGCCCCACATATCACAGACATCATCAACCTGTCCCTCCCCTCTGGCTCTGTTCCCATTCCCTTAAAAACTGCCACCATCACTCCCACCTTGAAAAAACCCTTCTTTGATGCGTCGCAGCTATCAATCTCCGGCCCATCTCCAACCTCCCCTTCCTGTCCAAGGTCCTGGAAAGAGTTGTCGCCTCCCAGCTGCGCTCTTTCCTCTCCAACCATTCACTATTCGAACTCCTTCAGTCGAGTTTCCGTGCTGCCCATAGCACAGAAACTGCCCTGGTCAAGGTCACCAATGACATCCTGACCATCTGTGACCAGGGCTCCCTTTGCCTCCTCGTCCTATCGGCAGCATTCGATACGGTCGACCAAGCTATCCTCCTCCACCGCTTGTCCTCCCACCTCAACCTTCAAGGCACTGTCCTTGAGTGGTTTAGGTCGTACTTTTCCCACCTTCTTCACTAAGTTCCCACGAATGGCTTTTCCTCCGGCCCCTGTACTGTCTTGTGTGGTGTCCCTCAGGGCTCTGTCCTCGGTCCCCTCCTCTTCACCTTCTATATGCTCCCCCTGTGGTGACATCATCCGCAGACATGGGGTTAACTTCAACATGTATGCGGATGACACCCAACTCTACCTTTCCTCCTCTACCCTCAACTCCACGACCCCCAATGTCCTGACAGCTGTCTGTCCGACATCGAGTCCTGGACGAGAGACAACTTTCTTCAGCTCAACGTGCGCAAAACTGAGGCCCTCCTGATTGGCTCACGTCAGCGCCTCCGCACCTCAGGCGCTGACAGCATCAGCATCCAAGGCCGCACTCTCCACCTCTCAAAGCCAACAGGAACCTCGGGGTTCTGTTCGACCCTGAGCTGTCCTTTCTCCCTCATATCCGCACAACAACTGGCACCGCCTTCCATCACCTCCAGAACATCGCCAGACTACGGCACTACCTCACCCCTCACGCTGCTGAAACCCTGGTCCACGCCTTTATCACCTCAAGGCTGGACTATGGGAACTCTCTCCTCGCCGGCCTTCCCGGCCCTCCCTCAACACTGCAGGTCATTCAGAAATCTGCAGCTCGTGTACTGTCCCGTATCAGGCTTCGGGACCACATCACTCACACCCTCATCCCCACCCTCGCCCTCATCCTCACCCTCGCTCGCCTCCACTGGCTCCCCATCCGCCAGAAGATCGATTTCAAGATCCTCATTCTCACCTACAAGGCCATTCACGGCCTCGCTCCCTCCTACCTCTCTGGCCTACTATCCCCCTACCTACCTGCCCGTACTCTCCGTTCCTCTGGCTCCGGTCTGCTCCATATCTCCCGCCCCACCATCGGTGGCCGGGCCTTCAGCCTCTCAGCCCCTAGGCTTTGGAACTCTATCCCCAGTGCCTTCACCGCTTCCTCCCTTTCCTCCTTCAAGGCCGGTCTCAAGACCTTTCTCTTTGACCGAGCCTTCGGCTCCCCTCTCGACTCTCTACCCCCTCCTTGCTCCCTCCCTTCCCTCCCCTCACCCTGACCATTTCCCCCCTCCTCGCTCCCTCCCTTCCCTCCCCTCACCCTGACCATTTCCCCCCTGCTCGGGTCCTGACCCAACTGTACAGCTCCTTGGGACGTCCTCCTGACGTGAAAGGCGCTCTATAAATGGAATCTTGTTGTTGTATATCCAAGTCCATGTCATTTATATGGATCAAAAACAGCAGTGGTCCCAATACCAACCCCTGGGGTACACCACAGGCCACTTCCCTCAGGTCAGAAAACAACCGTTCACCACCACTCTGTGCTCTCTGTCTCCCAGACAGTTCTGTATCTGCTGTCACTGTCCCTTTAATACCGTGGACTTCTATTTTGCTTACAAGTCACTGTGGCACTTTATCAAACGACTTTTGAAAATCATATCAACTGCATCACCTTCATCAATATCTCATCAAATCCATATCAACTGCAATGCCTTCTGTTACTTCATCAAAAAATCATCAGGTTTGTTAGACACGATTTGTCTTTAACAAACCCGTGTTGACTGTCCTTTATTAAACCATATTTTTCCAAGTGAAAATTTATTTCGTCCCGGACTATAGTCTCTAGAAGTTTCCCCACTACTGACGTTAGGCACTGGCCTGTATTCCCGGGTTTATCGTTTGCCCCTTTTTGTATATTTGCAACCCTCCAGTCCTCTGGCACCACCCTGATGTCCAAGGAGGATTGAAAGATTGTGACCAGAGCCTCCGCTATTTCCACCCTTACTTTCCTCAGTAACCTAGGATGCATCCGTCCGGACCGGGTGACTTACCTACCCTGAGCGACAACCTGTATGGTACCTCCTCTCGGTTTAGTCTTATCTTATCCAAATTCTCTCCCCTCTCCTCCAATACTGTGGCATTGGCTGCATCCTCTTCTTTTGTGAAGACAGATGCAAAGTGCTCATTCAGTACGTCAGCCATGCCCTCTGCCTCTACAAGAGGATTTCCTCTTTGGTCCCGAATTGGTCCCACCCCTACCTTTAACTAACATTTTATTCTTTATATGCTTATGAAATACTTTAGGGTTCCCCGATAATCTTTTCTCATACAATCTCTTTGCCCGTCTTATTTCCTTTTTCAGTTCTCCTCTGTACTTTCTATATTCTATTTGATTATCTTCTGTATTTTGGACCTGACATTTATCATAAGTCTCCCTTTTCTGGTTTATTTTAATCCCAATTTCTTTATCCATCCAGTGTGGTTTGGATGCCTTACCTTTCCCCTTTGTGAGAATGTATTTGTTTTGTCCTCGAACTATCTCCTCCTTGAAGGCTTCCCATTGCTCGTTAATAATAATAATAATCCTTGCATTTGATATAGTGCTTTTCACGTCTTCTAGACGTCTCAAAGCGCTTCACAGAATATGCTGTAAAGTGAAGTGACCGTACATTTGTGGGCGATAATTGCGGGCAGCTGTTTTACCTGCCAACCTTTCTTTCCAATCCACCTTGGCTAGGTCCCTTTTTAACTCACTGAAATTAGCGTCTTCCAGTGAGTATCTTCACCTTTGATTGTTCCTTGCCCCTGTCCATAAATACTCTAAACCTAATGATGTTGTGATCACTGTTCACTCCTACTAAAACCTGCTCCACTTGCCCCACTTCATTCCCCAGAACTAGATCCAGCACTGCTTCCTTCCTTCAAAAAAACCCCACAAGAACGAAGGGTTGTGGACCCGAATCGTTGACTCACTTTCCTTTCTTCATAGATGCTGCCTGACCTACTGAGTTTTCCCTGCTCTCTCTGTCTTTATTTCTGCTTCCTTCCTTGTTTGGCTGGAAAAAAANTCCGATCTAGAGAGTTCTCCTGCACACATTTCAGGAATCCTACCCCCTCCTTACCCTTTACCCTGTTATTTTGCCAGTCTATGTGAGGATAGTTGAAGTCCCCCATTATCACTACTCATTTTGCAGATTTGCTCATCTATCTCCTTCCCACTACTCGGTGGTCTGTAGTAAACAGAGTAACAGCTCCTTTTCTGCTCCTTACCTCCAACCAAATGGATTCTGGTTTTGGACCCTCTTACACATCGTCCCTTTCCTGGGCCATAACCGTGTCTTTAATCAATGTTGCCACCCTCCACCCCCACTCCATTTTTCCTTCCCGATCCCTCCTGAATACATTGTAGCCGGGAATATTCAGCTCCCATTCCTGCCCTTGTTTGAGCCAAGTCTCCGTTATTGCCACTACATCATAACCCCATGTGGCAACTTGAGCCGCAGCTCACCAATATTATTGGTCACACTCCATGCATTTACACACATTCACTCCAAGACAGACTGAGTCTGCTCTGCATTTCTCCCCCGTCTACTCACTCCTTTTGCTGGATTACTCCTTGTTACATTACTACTCATCTCTCTCAGCCCTCTGTGTAACTTGTTTATCCTTTCTGATGCTACATCCTGATTCCATTTCCCCCTCAAAATTAAGTTAAACCCTTCCCCACAGCACCAGTTAACCTCCCTATGAGGACATTGGTCCCAGCCCTGTTCAGGTGTAACCCATCCACCTTGTACACATCCTACCTGCCCCAGAACTGGTCCCAGTGATCCAGGAACCTGAAGCCCTCCTTTCTGCACCATTTCTCCAGCTATGTTTTCCTGTGTTTGATCTGCTGTTTTGATACTCACTTGCACAAGGCTTTGGAAGTGATCCAGAGATCACCACCTTTGAGGTCCTACTCTTTAGCTTTTTCCCTAGCTTCTGATACTCTCCCTGTAGGATCTCAGCCCTTTTTTTCCTATGACATGGATTCCAACATGGACCCCAACTTCTGGATATTCCCTTTCCCTGCATTGACACTCTTCCCTGTGGCCCCCTGAGCATCCATTTGCTTTTGACTCCCCCCCACTCCCCACAGAGGTGTCATCACCCTGACCGGTATTCAGGACAGAGAACCTGTTTGTGAGTGCCACCCTCTCAGGGGGTTTCTGCACTGCCTGTCCCCCCTTCCTACCATGTGGGTGGTCACCCCCTCACTCTCCTGAACCCTCTGTGGCTGCTCCTGAAACGTTTGATCCATGAACTCTCCAGCCTCCCGTGTGCCATGTGGTGACTCCAGCCTCTCCTCGAGCTCAGAAACCCTGAGCTGCCGCTCGAGCAGCCAGAGGCACTTCCTACACATGTGTATTCAGGGCTCACAAACCCTCCTGGAGTTCCCACATGGCACACATTGTGCAGGCAACCGGTCTCAGCTGTCCTGTCCTATTCCCAGACATGTTTTATATTATTTTAATATAACCATTATATATTTTATAATTATGCACCGCTTTCCCCTCTGCACCAAATTCCCACTCTCACCAAATTCCTTAACTGAATTCTCACTCAATTCCCTTCTCACGCTGCTGGGCTCTCTGCCCCAGGGACATAGATTGACGTAGAAACATGATTTATACCTTATCGGAAAGGTCTTGTATTGGGGACTGTCATGGGCACATTTTGGTTTGGGGATCTCCTATCGTGACCTAAATAAGCTCATCACACATTTATGGACCCCAACACGGGGGTTACCCCCAACATAAAGGTTCCCAACCCCCCTCCCCAACACAGGGTCCTCCCATTGAGGGCTCCCAACCAGGAGTCCCCCCCAAAGGATATGCGTACAAATATGTGAACAAGGGATGTTAAAAAGTTTATTCCCTTAAAAGGAGTTGAGCTGCTCACCTCCTAGTCATCTCCCTATTGTTAATGAGAGGAACCTGTCGACAGAGAGCCCTTTGATCATCCCTGGCTTCTTGTGTTTTGATAATGTGTTAATTGGTTGCTAGCTTTTGTAGTTTACATTTGTTTAGATTTTATTATTCCAATTGTGTTGTTTTTATCTGATTTGTTGGGAACTATAAGTTAAGGATAGAGCGGAGAGAAACTCCAATAAAATACCCCTGAGCTTTCTTAATCATGCTCCTGGAGTCTCTGTATAAATCAGGAGGGAGGGGGATTGACATACACAGGCTGAGCTTACGTCACAGTCCAAGGGAATTCGCTCCGCGGTCACTTCCCCTCCAACATCCACCAACGCCCCACCCCCTCACTCCCACACTCCGACTGCTACCCATCCTCCCCTACTCACTTTTGTACCCGTTTCCCCACCCTCTGTCACCAAACTCATCCTATCCCTAAAACTAACCACCTGCTCCCTTGACCCCATCCCCACTCCACTCCTTATCTCCCAGCTCCACTTTCTTGCCCCACATATCACCGACATCATCAACCTGTCCCTCTCCTCTGGCTCTGTCCCCATTCCCTTAAAAACTGCCACCATCACGCCCACCCTGAAAAAACCCTCCCTTGATGCATCGCAGCTATCAAGCTACCGGCCCATCTCCAACCTCCCCTTTCTCTCCAAGGTCCTGGAAAGAGTTGTCGCCTCCCAACTGCGCTCTTTCCACCCATTCACTTTTCGAACCCCTTCAGTCAGGTTTCTGTGCTGCCCATAGCACAGAAACTGCCCTGGTCAAGGTCACCAATGATATCCTGATCATCTGTGACCAGGGCTCCCTCTGCCTCCTCGACCTATCGGCAGCATTCGATACGGTCGACCAAGCTATCCTACTCCACCGCTTGTCCTCCCACCTCAACCTTCAAGGCACTGTCCTTGAGTGGTTTAGGTCGTACTTTTCCCACCATCTTCACTAAGTTCCCACGAATGGCTTTTCCTCCGGCCCCTGTACTGTCTCGTGTGGTGTCCCTCAGGGCTCTGTCCTTGGTCCCCTCCTCTTCACCCTCTATATGCTCCCCCTGTGGTGACATCATCCGCAGACATGGAGTTAACTTCCACATGTATGCGGATGACACCCAACTCTACCTTTCCTCCTCTACTCTCAACTCCACGACCACCGATGTCCTGACAGCTGCCTGTCCGACATCGAGTCCTGGACGAGAGACAACTTTCTTCAGCTCAACGTGCGAAAAACCGAGGCCCTCCTGATTGGCTCACGTCAGCGCCTCCGCACCTCAGGCGCTGACACCATCAGCATCCAAGGCTGCACTCTCCACCTCTCAAAGCCAGTCAGGAACCTCGGCGTTTTGTTCGACCCTGAGCTGTCCTTTCTCCCTCACATCCGCACCACAACTGGCACCGCCTTCCATCACCTCCGGAACATCGCCAGACTACGGCATTACCTCACCCCTCACGCTGCTGAAACCCTGGTCCACGCCTTTATCACCTCAAGGCTGGACTATGGGACCTCTCTCCTCGCCGGCCTTCCCGCCACCTCCCTCCACAAGCTGCAGGTCATTCAGAACTCTGCAGCTCGTGTACTGTCCCGCACCAGGCTTCGGGACCACATCACTCCCACTCTCGCTCGCCTCCACTGGCTCCCCATCCTCCAGAGGATTGATTTCAAGATCCTCATCCTCACCTACAAGGCCATTCACGGCCTTGCTCCCTCCTACCTCTCCAACCTACTATCCCCCTACCTACCTGCCCGTACCCTCCGTTCCTCCGGCTCCGGTCTGCTCCACGTCCCCCGCCCCAACCGCCCTACCATCGGTGGTCGGGCCTTCAGCCTCTCAGCCCCGAGGCTCTGGAACTCCATCCCCCAGGGCCTTCGCCGCTTCCTCCCTCTCCTCCTTCAAGGCCGGTCTCAAAACCTTTCTCTTTGACCGTGCCTTCAGCTCCCCTCTCGACTCTCTTCCCCCTCCTCGCTCCCTCCCTTCCCTCCCCTCAACCTGACCATTTCCCCCCTCCTCGCTCCCTCCCTTCCCTCCCCTCACCCTGACCATTTATCCCCTCCTCGCTCCCTCCCTTCCCTCCCCTCACCCTGACCATTTCCCCCTGCTCGGGTCATGACCCAACTGTGCAGCGCCTTGGGACGTCCTCCTGACGTGAAAGGCGCTTTATAAATGGAATCTTGTTGTTGTTGTTGTTTAGTGGGCAGGACTCTGGCAGAAGCTTCCCTCTGCTGTTTGTGTAAAGCTCTGGTAGAACCAGTCGTTGTATTGCCTCTCATTCGTGAAGTTACACCTTACATTAGGGACTTGCACACACAGTGCAGGATCTAACACTGATGCCACCTCATCACTACATGGGAGACATTTCAGGGTTTACATTAGGGGTGAGAAACACAGCACGTGGCAACCAACATGGGGCTCGAGACAAAAGCAGCCAATGGAAACATTTTATTTCCAGCTTATACCTCAGGTAATTTAAAATGGACACAGCCATCTACCGGAATAATAAACTAACACATTGTAAGATCTGCGGTATAGGTGGGCAGAGCCAATAGGAGAACAGGCTCCCCAGTGGGGATGGCTACACAGGCCAGGTTTGCTTTTGAAAGACACAGAAACCAGGGAACCAGGGAGTGGGGGTTGTTGGTATTGAAAACTAAATGGTAAATTAGGCAACAGTTCCGATTACTTTGAGTTTAGGAATTCTGACAAACCCAATGTAAGGATGCAATTAATTAAAGAAATTCAAACGCTGAAGTTAGCTGAAAAGTGATTTTCAAGCATGTTCCAGAGAGGAGGAAGATAGCATTACCTCAATCCCCCAACCAGTCGCAGCTATTAAGAGGGTGGGCCACAGGACTCACGAAAGAAAAGATAAAAAATTCAACAACAACAAGATTTCATGTGTATAGCGCCTTTCACGTGCGGAGGACGTCCCTACGCACTGGACAGTGACAGCATTTCAGACCCGAGCTGGGGTCAGGGAGCGAGAAGGGAGGGGAGGGGGTGAGGCAGGACTTGAAGGAGGTTAAGGAGGGGGCGAGGCAGTGTGACTGGGGATGGAGTTCCAGACGTTGGAGCAGAGTGGCTGAAGGCTCTCCCGCCAATGGTGCGGCGGGTGGGTAGGGGGACATGGAGCAGCCAGAGCCGGCTGAGCGGAGGGAGCGGGCGGGTTGGTATGGGGACAGGAGGTCACAGAGGTAGGGTGGGGCGAGGCAATGGAGGGTTTTGTAGGTGAGGACCAGGATCTTGAACAAGATCTTCTGAAGGATAGGGAGCCAATGGAGTCGGGCGAGAATGAGGGAGATAGGGTCACGGAGTTTGGTGCGGGAGAGGACACGGATCCAGAGTTCTGGACTATCTGCAGCTGTGGAGGGAGGAGTTGGGAAGGCCGACACGCAGGGCGTTTGCACAGTCGAGCCTGGAGATGATGAAGGCTTCAACAAGAGTTTCAGAGGCCTGAGGGGTGAGGTAGTCGCGGAGACGGGCGATGTTACGGAGGTGAGGGAAGGCAGAACGGGTCATGGCTTGGATGTGGGGGAGAAAAGACGGTTGAGGGTCGAACAAGACACCTCGGTTCCTGACTGGCGGTGAGTTGTAGTGTACACCATGGAGGGTGATGCTCCCAGAGCCTGAAGTGCGGAAGCGCTGGCGCGAGCCAATCAGGAGGACCTCAGTCTTGTTCACATTCAACTGTAGGAAATTTGCCCTCATCCAGGACTTGATGTCCGACAGACAGTCTGTCAGGACAGCAGTGGGTCTGGAGTTCAGGGTGGGGGCAGACAGACAGTCTGTCAGGACAGCAGTGGGTCTGGAGTTGAGGGTGGGGGCAGAAAGATAGAGTTGGATGTCATCCGCGTACATGTGGAAGTTGACCCCATGTCTGTGGATGATGTCACCAAGGGTCCTTAAGTACCTGAGAGGATTGTCCTCGGCTCACGGCAGATCTACACAATCTCTGAGTGTAGGTGGTGGGATACCACGGGGGATTCGAAGGGAGTGGAGTATTTGGATTATTCATGATAATAAACACACGGACTGCGAGTGAATGGGAGAGTGAGGGGCTGGTGCCAGGACTGTGTGGGAATCTGTCAGAGCAGGTAACAAGAATCCACATTTCCTCCTTCAACCATCTCCCTAGCCTGTTCCATAAGTTCACTCTTCGCTCACTGAAATCTCTTGCGTAGATTTATTCTGAGTTTCCCCCCTTCAATTGCAGGCGGTGGCCTCTGGTTTTACTATTCTGGACAAGTTGAAACAGCCTGTCATGATCTATAGTGTTTTGCCCCTTTAGAACCTTAAAGACAGCAATCATGTCGCCTCTCAATCTTCTCTTTTCCAGCGTGAACATGCCCAATTTACTGAGTCGCTCCTCATAGTCCAGTCCTTCCATTCCCTCAATCATTTTGATTGCCGTCCTCTGTATTTGCTTGATTTTTACAATAACCTTTTTGTACTGCGGCAACCAGAGCTGTACACAATATTTAAGTATGGTCTCACCAATGATTTATACAGTGGCCGGATTACCCCAATATTACAGCTTGCTCTTTTGATACATCCCAACATTGATCTTTTGACACATCCCAACATCTGGTTTGCTTTACTCACTGCCACAGAGCATTGTTGTGAGAGCTTCAATTTATTGTCAATCAGGTCCCAGGTCCTTTTCATTTTCCATGCATATTATTTTCCTTCCATTCAAATAATTGTCTCTTAAAGGATTTTTTGTCTTCATGTGAAGTACTTTACATTTCTCCACATTGAATTTTATCTGCCACCAATCTGCCCAATTCCTAAATCCTCCTGTAACCTATCTTGTTCAGCTTCGCAATGTACCATCTTCATTAGCTTGGTGTCATCTGCAAACCTAGCCACCGTACTTGCTACTCCTACTTCCAGATCATATATAAAAATATTAAACAAAAGAGGTCCCATAACAGACTCTTGTGGAACTCCACAGATAACATTTTCCTGGTCTGATGACATTCCCTATACCACCACCCTCTTGGATTTTTCCGGGCAACCAATTGCGTATCCATGGTAATATACCTCCACTGATTTCTGCTTTCTTTACTTTCAGTACCAGCCTCTCAATAGGAACTGTATCAAAGGCCTTACATATACAACATCCACAGCCTTATCCTTATCAAGCTCCCTTGTCACACGGTCAAAGAAAAACAGTAAATTAGATTGGCAAGACCTCCCCTTCATGAACCCATATTCATAGAATCATTCAGCACAGAAAGAGGCCATTTGGCCCATTGTGTCTGTGCCGGTTCCTCAAAGAGCTTCCAGCTCAGTCCCACTGGCCCGCTTTCTCTCCATAGCCCTGCAATCCTGTCCTCCAAAATACCCATCTACGTCTCTCTTAAAGTTGTTATTGAGCTTCCACTACCCTTTCAGGTAATGCATTCCAGATCCCAAAAACTCACTGGTGAAAACATTTCTCCTAACCTCCCCTCTGTTTCTTTTAACAACTATCTTTAAATCAGTGTCCTCGGGTTACTGACCCACCCGCCAGTGGAAACAGATTTTCCCGGTTCAACCTATCAAATCCTTTCATGATCTTGAAAACGTCTATTAAATCCCCTCTTAATCTTCTCTGCTCTCGGAAGAATAATCCTAGTTTTTCTAACTTCTCCTCATGACTAAGGTCCTTCATGCTTGGTACCATCCTGATAAACCTCCTGTGCGCCCTCTCCAATGCCCTAACATCTTTCCTAAAGTGCGGTGCCCAGAACTGAACGCAGTCTCCAACTGAGGCCTAATCAGCATTTTATAAATATTAAACATAACGTCCTGACTTGTGTATTCTATGCCCCTATGTATAAAGCCGAGTATCCCGGATGCTTTTTTACAGCATTATCTACCTGTCCGGCCACCTTCAGAGATTTGCTGATGTGGACCCCCAGGTCTCTCTGTTCATTTGCCCCCTTTAAGATTGTACCATCAGCTTATATTGCCTCTCCTCATTCTTCCTACCAAAACGCAACACTTTGCATTTCTCCACATGAAATCTCATCTACCACATTTCTGTCCATTTTATCAATCTGTTTAAGTCCTCTTGGAGTCTGGTGCTGTCCTCCTCAACATTAACTACTTTTCCTAGCTTAATATCATCTACAATTTGGAAATTGTGCTCCGTATATCCAGGTCCTGACCAAAAGAAGCAGAAGGGAGGCTAGAAGAAATGTTTTCACTCAGCGAGTTGTTGGAATTTGGAATAATCTGCGTGAAAGGGCAGTGAAGTCTGATTCGATAACAGCTTTTAATAATAATAATAATAGAGAACTGGATAGGTATCGGGGGAAGACGGGTTTGTGGGGTTATGGGGAGAAAGCTGGTGATTGGGGTTCGCGAAAGTGACGCTCTGTCAAAGAGCCGCACAGACTCGAATGGCCGAATGGCCTCCTTCTGTGCCCTAACATTCTATGAATCTATGAGTTAATATAGATCAGTGGTCCCAATACCGACCCCTGAGGGACACCACTACAAACCTCCCTCCAGTCAGAAAAGCAATTGTTTACTTCCACTCTCTGCTTTCTGTCTCCAAGCCAGTTCTGGATCCATGTTGCCACAGTCCCTTTAATACCGTGGGCTTATATTTTGTTTCTAAGTCTCCTATGTGGCACTTTGTCAAATGCCTTTTGAAAATCTAGATAAACTACATCTACTGCACTACCTTCATCCATCCTCTCAGTCACTTCATCAAAACATTCTATTAGGTTTGTCAGACATGATCTGTCTTTAACAAATCCATGTTGACTGTCCTTTATTAAACCATATTTTTCTAAGTGAGAATTTATATTGTCCCGGATTACAGTCTCCAGAAGTTTCCCTGCTACTGATGTTAGGCTGTAGTTCTCAGTTTATCCTTCTGCCCCTTTTTGTACAGGGGAGTAACATTTGCAACCTCCCAGTCCTCTGGCACCACTCCAGGGTCCCAACAAGATTGAAAGATTGTGGCCAGAGCTTCTACCATTTCCACCCTTGCTTCCCTCAGTAACCTAGGATGCATCCCGTCTGGATGCCTTTTTAGTACCTCTTCGCTGTTGATTTTTATCAGATCCAATTTCTGATCACACGCCTGCGATATTGTGGCATTGGTTTCATCGTCTTCTTTTGTGAAGACAGTTGCAAAGTACTTATTTAGTACATCAGCCATGCCCTCTGCCTCAACAAGAAGATTTCCACTTGGGTCCCTAATTGGACCCACCCTACCTTTGACTAACCTTTCACTCTTGATATGCTTATAAAATACCTTACGGTTCCCTTTTATGTTTCTTGCTAATCTTTTCTCGTACAATCTCTTCGCCCCTCTTATTTCCCTTTACATTTCTCCTCTGTACTTCCTATATTCTGTTTGATTATCCTGTGTGTTTTGGACCTGACATTTGTCATAAGTCTCCTTTTTCTGTTTTATTTTAATCGTAATCCGGGGAGGTTTGACTGTCCTACCTTTCCCCTTTGTGGGAATGTATTTGCTCTGAACTATCTCCTCCTTGAAGGCTTCCCATTGTTCGTTTGCTGTATTACCTGCCAATTTTTTTTCCAGTCTATCTTGGCCAGGTCCCTTTTTAACTCACTGATGTTAGCCCGCTTCCAATTGAGAGTCTTTACCTTTGCCTTTGATTGATTGAGGTCCTTTTCCATAACTATTCTAAACCTAATGATGTTGTGATCACTGTTGTCCAGATGCTCTCCTGCTGAAACCTGCTCCACTTGCCCCACTTCATTTCCCAGAACTAAATCCAGCACTGCTTCCTTCCTCGTTGGGCTGGAAACATACTGATCCAGAAAGTTCTCTTGCACACATTACAGGAATTGCTCCCCTTCTTTGCCCTTTACACGCTGTGTTTCCCGGTCTGTGTGAGGATAATTATCACTACTCTATTGTTTTTTTAATCTCTCAGAAATCTGCTGCAGATTTGTTCATTATCGCCTTCCTACTATTTGGAGGTCTGTAGTAAATACCTAACAGAGTAACAGAAAAGGTTCTGCTCCTTAACTCTAACCAAATAGATTCAGTTTTTAGACCCTCTAACACATCGTCCTGTTCCAGGACCGTGACCGTGTCCCTAATGAGTATTGCCATCCCTCCTCCTTTTTCCCCTTCCCTATCCCTCCTGAATAGGTTGTAGCCAGGAATATTCAGCTCTCATTCCTGGTCCTTGCTTGAGCTAAGTCTCTGTAATTATATCATAACCCCATGTGGCAACTTGAGCCGCAGCTCACCAAGCTTATTGGTCACGCTGCGTGCGTTTATTCACATGCACTCCAATACCGGCTTAATCCGCTCTGCATTTCTCCCCCGTCTCTTTCCCCTTTTTGCTGGACTATTCCTTGTTTCATTTCTGTTTGTCTCTCCTCATCCACTATGTAACTCGTTTCCCCTCCCTGATGCTACATTCTGATCCCCATCCCCCCTCGAAATCAGTTTAAATGCTTTCCAACAGCATTTGTTATCCTTGTTGCAATGACATTGGTCCCAACCCTGCTCAGGTGTAACCCATCCCTCGTGCACAGGTCCCATCTGCCCCAGAACTGGACCCAGTGGCTTAGAAAGCTGAAGCCCTCCTTCCTGCACCATTTCTCCAGCCAGGCATTCATGTTTTTGATCCTCCCGGTTTGGTGTTCACTTGTATAAGGCATTGGGAGTAATCCCGAGATCACCACCATTGAGGTCCTGCTCTTTAGCTTCTTCCCAAGCTTCTGATATTCTCCCTGTGGGGTCTCAGCCCTTTTATCACCTACATCATGGATCCCGACGTGGACCACAACTTCCGGATTTTCCCCTTCCCCCTGTAGGATATTTTGCACCTGTTCCGTGACGTCCTGCACCCCGGCCCCATAGAGGCAGCATACCAGGCGCGAGCCCGGCCTTTATGGCAAATACGCCTGTCTGTCCCTTTAACTGTTGTATCCCCAATAACAGCAGCGTTGGTGTTTCTCCCCTTGTCCCCCTGAACATCGGTTACCTTTGGACTCTTCTCTCAGAGGTGTCCTCACCGGTATCCAGTACTGAGAACCAGTGTGTGAGTGCCACACTCTTAGGGCATTTCTGCCTGTTCTTTTTTTGCTCCACATCGGATGGTCACCCACTCACCCTTCTTCTGAGCCCTTTGTGGCTGTGGGGTGACCACCTCCTACTCCCTGTGGCTGTGGGGTGACCACCCCCAAACTCTCTGTGGCTCTGGGGTGACCACCCCCTGAACTCTCTGTGGCTGTGGGGTGACCACCTCCTACTCCCTGTGGCTGTGGGGTGACCACCCCCTGAACTCTCTGTGGCTGTGGGGTGACCACCTCCTGAACTCTCTGTGGCTGTGGGGTGACCAACCCCTGAACTCCCTGTGGCTGTGGGGTGACCACCCCCTGAACTCCCTGTGGTTGTGGGTTGACCACCCCCTGAACTCCCTGTGGCTGTGGGGTGACCACCCCCTGAACTCCCTGTGGCTGTGGGTTGACCACCCCCTGAACTCCCTGTGGCTGTGAGGTGACCACCCCCTGAACTCCCTGTGGCTGTGGGGTGACCACCCCCTGAACTCCCTGTGGCTGTGGGTTGACCACCCCCTGACTCTCTGTGGCTGTGGGGTGACCACCCCCTGAACTCTCTGTGGCTGTGGGGTGACCACCCCCTGAACTCTCTGTGGCTGTGGGGTGACCACCCCCTGAACTCTCTGTGGCTGTGGGGTGACCACTCCCTGAACCCTCTGTGGCTGTGGGGTGACCACCCCCTGAACTCCCTATGGTTGTGGGGTGACCACCCCCTGAACTCTCTGTGGCTGTGGGGTGACCACCTCCTGAAAAGTTCCATAAATTCTTTGGCATCCCATATCCTATGTAGTGACTGTAGTCCCTCCTCAAGCTCAGTGACCCTGAGCTCCAGCTCAAGCTGCCGGGGGTACTTCCTACACACACACAAAGGGTCCTTAAGTACCTGAGAGGATTGTCCTCGGCTCACGGCAGATCTACACAATCTCTGAGTGTAGGTGGTGGGATACCACGGGGGATTCGAAGGGAGTGGAGTATTTGGATTATTCATGATAATAAACACACGGACTGCGAGTGAATGGGAGAGTGAGGGGCTGGTGCCAGGACTGTGTGGGAATCTGTCAGAGCAGGTAACAAGAATCCACATTTCCTCCTTCAACCATCTCCCTAGCCTGTTCCATAAGTTCACTCTTCGCTCACTGAAATCTCTTGCGTAGATTTATTCTGAGTTTCCCCCCTTCAATTGCAGGCGGTGGCCTCTGGTTTTACTATTCTGGACAAGTTGAAACAGCCTGTCATGATCTATAGTGTTTTGCCCCTTTAGAACCTTAAAGACAGCAATCATGTCGCCTCTCAATCTTCTCTTTTCCAGCGTGAACATGCCCAATTTACTGAGTCGCTCCTCATAGTCCAGTCCTTCCATTCCCTCAATCATTTTGATTGCCGTCCTCTGTATTTGCTTGATTTTTACAATAACCTTTTTGTACTGCGGCAACCAGAGCTGTACACAATATTTAAGTATGGTCTCACCAATGATTTATACAGTGGCCGGATTACCCCAATATTACAGCTTGCTCTTTTGATACATCCCAACATTGATCTTTTGACACATCCCAACATCTGGTTTGCTTTACTCACTGCCACAGAGCATTGTTGTGAGAGCTTCAATTTATTGTCAATCAGGTCCCAGGTCCTTTTCATTTTCCATGCATATTATTTTCCTTCCATTCAAATAATTGTCTCTTAAAGGATTTTTTGTCTTCATGTGAAGTACTTTACATTTCTCCACATTGAATTTTATCTGCCACCAATCTGCCCAATTCCTAAATCCTCCTGTAACCTATCTTGTTCAGCTTCGCAATGTACCATCTTCATTAGCTTGGTGTCATCTGCAAACCTAGCCACCGTACTTGCTACTCCTACTTCCAGATCATATATAAAAATATTAAACAAAAGAGGTCCCATAACAGACTCTTGTGGAACTCCACAGATAACATTTTCCTGGTCTGATGACATTCCCTATACCACCACCCTCTTGGATTTTTCCGGGCAACCAATTGCGTATCCATGGTAATATACCTCCACTGATTTCTGCTTTCTTTACTTTCAGTACCAGCCTCTCAATAGGAACTGTATCAAAGGCCTTACATATACAACATCCACAGCCTTATCCTTATCAAGCTCCCTTGTCACACGGTCAAAGAAAAACAGTAAATTAGATTGGCAAGACCTCCCCTTCATGAACCCATATTCATAGAATCATTCAGCACAGAAAGAGGCCATTTGGCCCATTGTGTCTGTGCCGGTTCCTCAAAGAGCTTCCAGCTCAGTCCCACTGGCCCGCTTTCTCTCCATAGCCCTGCAATCCTGTCCTCCAAAATACCCATCTACGTCTCTCTTAAAGTTGTTATTGAATCGGCTTCCACTACCCCTTCAGGTAATGCATTCCAGATCCCAACAACTCACTGGAGAAAACATTTCTCCTAACCTCCCCTCTGTTTCTTTTAACAACTATCTTAAATCAGTGTCCTCGGGTTACTGACCCACCTGCCAGTGGAAGTTTTTCCCGGTTCAACCTATCAAATCCTCTAATGATCTTGAAAACCTCTATTAAAGGCCCTCTTAATCTTCTCTGCTCCAGGGAAATAATCCTAGTTTTGCTAACCTCTCCTCATGACTAAGGTCCTTCATTCTTGGTACCATCCTGATAAACCTCCTGTGCGCCCTCTCCAATGCCCTAACATCTTTCCTAAAGTGCGGTGCCCAGAACTGAACGCAGTCTCCAACTGAGGCCTAATCAGCATTTTATAAATATTCAACATAACGTCCTGACTTGTGTATTCTATGCCCCTATGTATAAAGCCGAGTATCCCGGATGCTTTTTTACAGCATTATCTACCTGTCCGGCCACCTTCAGAGATTTGCTGATGTGGACCCCCAGGTCTCTCTGTTCATTTGTCCCCTTTAAGATTGTACCATCAGCTTATATTGCCTCTCCTCATTCTTCCTACCAAAACGCAACACTTTGCATTTCTCCACATGAAACCTCACCTGCCATGTTTCTGCCCATTTTACCAATCTGTCTAAGTTGTCTTGGAGGCTAGTGCTGTCCTCCTCACCATGAACTACTTTTCCTAGCTTAGTATCGTCTGCAAATTTGGAAATTGTGCTCCGTATATCCAGGTCCTGACCAAAAGAAGCAGAAGGGAGGCTAGAAGAAATGTTTTCACTCAGCGAGTTGTTGGAATTTGGAATAATCTGCGTGAAAGGGCAGTGAAGTCTGATTCGATAACAGCTTTTAATAATAATAATAATAGAGAACTGGATAGGTATCGGGGGAAGACGGGTTTGTGGGGTTATGGGGAGAAAGCTGGTGATTGGGGTTCGCGAAAGTGACGCTCTGTCAAAGAGCCGCACAGACTCGAATGGCCGAATGGCCTCCTTCTGTGCCCTAACATTCTATGAATCTATGAGTTAATATAGATCAGTGGTCCCAATACCGACCCCTGAGGGACACCACTACAAACCTCCCTCCAGTCAGAAAACAATTGTTTACTCTCTGCTTTCTGTCTCCAAGCCAGTTCTGGATCCATGTTGCCACAGTCCCTTTAATACCGTGGGCTTATATTTTGTTTCTAAGTCTCCTATGTGGCACTTTGTCAAATGCCTTTTGAAAATCTAGATAAACTACATCTACTGCACTACCTTCATCCACCTCTCAGTCACTTCATCAAAACATTCTATTAGGTTTGTCAGACATGATCTGTCTTTAACAAATCCATGTTGACTGTCCTTTATTAAACCATATTTTTCTAAGTGAGAATTTATATTGTCCCGGATTACAGTCTCCAGAAGTTTCCCTGCTACTGATGTTAGGCTGTAGTTCTCAGTTTATCCTTCTGCCCCTTTTTGTACAGGGGAGTAACATTTGCAACCGTCCAGTCCTCTGGCACCACTCCAGTGTCCAAAGAGGATTGAAAGATTGTGGCCAGAGCATCCACTATTTCCACCCTTGCTTACCTCAGTAACCTAGATGCGCCCATCCAGACCAGGTGACTTATCTATGTTGAGCACCGACAGCCTTTTTAGTACTCCTCTGTTGATTTTTATGGTATCCAATTTCTGTTCAACGCCTGGATATTGTGCATTGGTGTATCGTCTTCTTTTGTGAAGACAGTTGCAAAGTACTTATTTAGTACATGAGCCCTGTCCTCTGCCTCAACAAGAAGATTTCCACTTGGGTCCCTAATTGGACCCACCTCACTTTTGACTAACCTTTTACTCTTGATGTGCTTATAAAATACCTTAGGTTCCCTTTTATGTTTCTTGTTAATCTTTTCTCATACAATCCCTTTTCATTTCTCCTCTGTACTTCCTATATTCTATTTGACTATTCTGTGTGTTTTGGACCTGACATTTGTCATAAGTCTCATTTTTCTGTTTCATTTTAATCGTAACTCCGGGCATTTCAGACCCGAGCTGGGGTTGGGGGGGTAAGGGAGGGGAGGAGAAGGGGGGTGCCCGATGACATGGTCGAAGAGGAGGGTCTTGAGGTGGGACTTGAAGGAGGCTAAGGAGGGGGTGAGGCGGAGTGACTGGGGATGGAGTTCCAGAGGTTGGGGCAGAGTGGCTAAAGGCTCTCCCACCAATGGTGGGGCGGGTGGGTCGGGGGACGTGGAGCAGCCAGAGCGGCTGAGGGGAGGGAGCGGGCG
Organism: Callorhinchus milii; assembly: GCF_018977255.1. NCBI lineage: Eukaryota > Metazoa > Chordata > Chondrichthyes > Chimaeriformes > Callorhinchidae > Callorhinchus > Callorhinchus milii. The sequence goes on along the minus strand of NW_024704744.1, from coordinate 31,477 downwards.
GGTTGGTAGGGGGTTAGGAGGTGGCAGAGGTAGGGTGGGGCGAGGCCTTGGAGGGCTTTGTATGTGAGGACCAGGATCTTGAACTGGATCCCCTGAAGGATAGGGAGCCAATGGAGTAGGGCGAGAGTGGGGGAGATGGGGTCACGGAGTTTGGTGCAGGAGAGGACACGGATCCAGAGTTCTGGACTATCTGCAGCTGTGGAGGGAGGAGTTGGGAAGGCCGACACACAGGGCTTTGCACAGTCGAGCCTGGAGGTGATGAAGGCTTCAACAAGAGTTTCACGGCCTGAGGGGTGAGGTAGTGGCGGAATCGGGCGATGTTACGAAGGTGAGGGAAGGCAGAGCGGGTCATGGCTTGAATGTGGGGGAGAAAAGATGGTTGAGGTTTGAACAAGACACCTTGGTTCCTGACTGGCGGTGAGTTGTAGTGTACACCATGGAGGGTGATGCTCCCAGAGCCTGAGGTGCGGAGGCACTGGCGCGAGCCAATCAGGAGGGCCTCAGTCTTGTTCACATTCAACAGCAGTGGGTCTGGAGTTGAGGGTGGGGGCAGAAAGGTAGAGTTGGTGCCATCCACATACATGTGGAAGTTGACCCCATGTCTGCGGATGGTGTCACCGAGGGGGAGAATGTAGAAATGAAATGCGAGGAGAATGATTATGGTGTGAAATGAAGCCTTTGTCGCTCTGTGTTTCAGGCTCTCTGGTGCGGCCTAAAGTCGTGCGTAGCGTCCATTACTGCCCCGCCACCAAGAAAAGCATTGAGCGGAGATACACTGACCTGACCTCACTCCAAGCTTTTCCCTCCACGGCAATCTACCCCATCAAGGTAAGCCCTGACCTCCTCTATCTACCCCAGCATAACCTCTCCTCGATCTACCCCACCCTGACCCCCTCCACCTACCCCTCCCTGAACCTTCCACCTACCCCACCCTGACCTCCTCCACTTACCCCACCCTGACCTCCTCCGCCTACCCCACCCTGAACCCTCCACCTACCCCACCCTGACCTCCTCCGCCATCCCACCCTGACCTCCTCCGCCATCCCACCCTGAACCCTCCACCTACCCCACCCTGACCTCCTCCGCCATCTCACCCTGAACCCTCCACCTACCCCACGCTGCACCCTCCACCTACCCCACCCTGACCTCCTCCACCTACCCCATCCTGACCTCCTCCGCCTACCCCACCCTGACCTCCTCCACCTACCCCACCCTGATCTCCTCCACCTATCCCACCCTGAACCCTCTGCCTACCCCATCCTGACCTCCTCCACCTATCCCACCCTAACCTCCTCCATGTATCCACCAGGGTAAGTTCTTAGCTCAGTGGTTAGAGCACTTGCTTTACAAGTGAGAGGACCCGGATGCGACACTGTGGGACACTGCTGTGCGCAATTGGCTGCTACGTTTCTCCCACAAAATATACAGTCAATATAGCTTACAGTATACAAAAACAACGACAAAATTACATGTTTAAAGCCCCTTTTACGTCAGGAGGATGTCCCAAGGTGCTGGACAGTCAGTGTTTCGCACCCGAGCTGGGGGTCAGGATCGGGGAGAGTGAGGGCAAGGGGGGATGGAGGATGATTGAAAGCACAGTCGAAGAGGAGGGTCTTGAGATGGGTCTGGAAGGAAGCAAAGGAGGGGGCAAAGCAAAGGGACTGCGGGATGGAGTTCCATAGGTGGGGGCAGAGTGACCAATGGTGGGACGAGCGAGTCGGGGAACGTGAAGCAGGCCGGAGCCCACTGAGCGAAGGGAGCGAGCAGGATGGTAGGGAATGAGGAGGTGGCAGAGGTAGGGGGGAGCAAGACCATGGAGGGCTTTGAAGATGAGGACCAGGATCTTGAACTGTATCCTCTGTGAGGGGAAGCCAGTGGTGGAGTCGGGTGAGGATGGGGGTGGATACGGTGAAGCCTGGTGACAGGGTACAGTGATCGGCAGCTACCAGTAGATTGTGTGAATATATTGTTGAAGTGCTTTGAGACGTCCCAAAGTCGCTATGTGAAATGCAGGTATTATTATTTGCTTGTGTGGGCAGGATGAGGAGAATAACCCATTGGAGACGGAGTTTGGCTTGTCCACGTACAAAGATCACCAGACCATCACCATGCAGGAGATGCCTGAGAAGGCTCCTGCCGGCCAGCTGCCCCGCTCGGTGGACATCATTCTGGATGATGACCTTGTGGACGCGGTGAAGCCTGGCGACAGGGTGCAGGTGATCGGCAGCTACCGGTGTTTGCCCGGCAAAAAGAATGGTTACACCTCGGGCACTTTCAGGTACCTTTCCTCTCAGCTCAGCTCATTGTGGTCACTGTCTGTGCGTAGCTTCCCTCCTGAGGTCGTCATTACACACACTCACACACACTGCCTGTAGCTCAGTGAGATCCTCATTACACACACACACACTGCCTGTAGCTCAGTGAGATCCTCATTACACACACACACACTGCCTGTAGCTCAGTGAGATCCTCATTACACACACACACACACACTGCCTGTAGCTCAGTGAGATCTTCATTACACACACACACACTGCCTGTAGCTCAGTGAGATCTTCATTACACACACACACACTGCCTGTAGCTCAGTGAGATCCTCATTACACACACACTGCCTGTAGCTCAGTGAGATCCTCATTACACACACACACTGCCTGTAGCTCAGTGAGATCCTCATTACACACACACACACTGCCTGTAGCTCAGTGAGATCTTCATTACACACACACACACTGCCTGTAGCTCAGTGAGATCTTCATTACACACACACTGCCTGTAGCTCAGTGAGATCCTCATTACACACACACACTGCCTGTAGCTCAGTGAGATCCTCATTACACACACACACACTTCCTGTAGCTCAGTGAGATCTGCATTATACACACAAACACACTACCTGAAGCTCAGTGGTGAGTTCTCATTACACACTGCCATCCTGTAGCTCAATGGTTACAGCATTCACCTCGCAAGCCACAACATTCTCAGACGGGTCAGTATGAAACCTTAGATAAGTTTCCTTACTCCACACGCCTCTATTTACCTAGCAGTAAGTAGCAATTCATTTGTTAGTCGATTGGCGGGTTAATAATTTTTTTAAAAAGTAATAATTTGGTTACTCAATCCACGACTGTGGGACACTAATGTTTGCAATTGGCTGCCATATTTTGCCCACAAAATATATAGTCACTACACTTTACTGTGAAGCGCTTTGAGGTGTCTCGAAGATGTGATAACAAATGTAAGGATTCTTATTGTATTATTATAAAGAGCTTTGGTCCTGTCCAGAGGAACTGGTTCAATAATGAGGTGTCAGCCAGGTACAATACTCACTCTCTCACCTCACAGTTAGAGGCTGTGGCGTCTGGGCTTCAAGTTTCTGTTCTCAAACTAGTATAGTGTTGGGGGGTGGGGGAAGTGTTTATTGTTGGAGGGGCGTCCTTTGGGTGAGACCTTGAATTGAAGTCTGGTCTGTGTCCTGTTCGGGTGGATGTTCAAGTCCCCTTTCACTATTCACTTAGGCAGTTTGTCCCTGTCCTGCCCCATTCTCCAGGTAACACACTTCACACTGTGTGTAGGACACATCTGCTTGTCTCCCTAAGCAGCTGTTTGTGGCCTTGCCTTTCCCCAGGACCATGGTGTTGGGGTGTGATGTGATGTGAGGCTGTCAGTAAGTTAGCCTGTGTTTCCCCAGGACCATCGTGTTGGGGTGTAATGTGAAGCTGCTCAGTAAGGAAGTGGCCCCCATGTTCTCCGCAGACGATGTGGCCCAAATCAAGAAATTCAGCAAATCACGGTCTAAGGTGAGTGTGGGCTGGAGCCTCCCCTCTGCTGAGCCGCACGCCACTGCTCCTCAACAACAATCAATTCATCTCAATACAATGTCCTCGTGTAGGACAACGTCTCGGGCTTCACTGCCAGGAGGTGGGACACCAGCTGGGGAAGGGGGGTGGGAGACGTTCATAGAGGTGGGGTTTGATGTTGGGTAAAGTGTGGAACACGGTGGGGGAGGGGGAGTATAAAGGGGGAACACGATGAGGGAGGGGGAGTTAAAGGGGGAACACGGTGGGGGAGAGGTGTAAAGGCGGAACACGATGGGAGAGGGAGTGGTGAAGGGGTAACAAGGAGGGATGTGTATTAAAGCTCTCAGACACCCCCTTGCCTGCCGGGCGCTGTATAAACAAGTTGCTACTGTAACGTGGGTTCCTCCCTGGTGCAGGACATCTTTGAGCAGTTGGCCCGGTCCTTGGCCCCCAGTATCCATGGCCACCAGTATATCAAGCAAGCCATCCTGTGCCTGCTGCTCGGGGGCACAGAGAAGCTGTTAGACAATGGCAGTCGCATTCGTGGGGACATCAACATCCTCTTAATGGGTGAGTTTCCCCCGTATCTCCCCTCCCCTCACACACAGCTTCCCCCGTATCTCCCCTCCCCTCACACACAGCTTCCCCCGTATCTCCCCTCCCCTCACACACAGCTTCCCCCGTATCTCCCCTCCCCTCACACACAGCTTCCCCCTTATCTCCCCTCCCCTCACACACAGCTTCCCCCTTATCTCCCCTCCCCTGGAGTCTATTGATATTACATTGTATCCTGTGGAGCACTTTGAGACGTCGTGGAAGACCTGATATGGCACTATATCAAATGCAAGGATTATTATTATCAGAGACGGAAACTTTGATGCCTGTTAGAAACCTGAGTGACTGTTGTATTAAGGGTGGGTGCGTGTGTGGGGGAGTGCACTCCCTTGTGTGTGAATGTGGGAGTGTGGCTGTGTAGGTCAGTGCTGCAGTGTGAAGGCGTGTGTGTGTGAGTGTGTGTATCTGCATGTGTGTAAGCCAGTGCTGCAGTGTGAAGGCGTGTTGAGTGTGTTTACAGTGTAAACATGAATTGGAAGATCGCAAATGTCACACTACTATTTTAAAAAGGTGGAAAGGAAAAGATGGGGAACTATAAGCCAATTAGTCTCACATCAGTGATAGGAAAAATGTTAGAATCATTGATTAAGGATGTGGTAGTGCGGTATTTAGGGCACAATATAATTAGGCCAAGTCAACATGGCTTTACAAAAGGGAGGTCATGTTTGACAAATCTCAGAGTTTTTTGAGGATATTTCCAGTAAACTCGATAAGGGTGAATCATTGTTGTGGTCTATTTGGACTTCCAGAAGGCATTCGATAAGGTGCCGCATAAAAGGTTAGTCCAAAAGATAAGGGCCCATGGAATTGGGGGGAACATATTAACGTGGATTGGGGAATGGTTAACGGGTGGGAAACAAAGAGTAGGGATAAACGGGTCCTTTTCAGATTGGCGGGATGTGACTACTGGAGTGCCACAAGGATCAGTCCTTGGGCCTCAGCTATTTACCATCTATATCAACGATCTTGATGAGGACATCAAAGTTAATATATCTAAATTTGCGGATGACACAAAACTAAGAGGAAGTGCCAACACAGAGGACGACATTAAAAAAATGCAGCGCGACATAGATAGGTTAGGTGATTGGGCAGGTAGGTGGGACATGAAGTATAATGTAGGGAAGTGAGAAGTCATCCACCTCCGGAGCAAAAACAGTAGAGCGGGTTATTGTTTAGAAGGGGAGAGATTGGAATGTGTCAGCGTCCAGAGGGACTTGGGTGTCCTTGTACACAATCACAGAAAGTTAGTCTGCAGGTGCGGCAGCGATTAGGAAGGCGAACGGTATGTTAGCGTTCATTATGAAAGGATTAGAGTATAAGAGTAGGGAAGTCTTGCTGCCACTGTATAGGGCCCTGGTGAGACCACACCTGGAATACTGTGTCCAGTTTTGGTCTCCCCATTTAAGGAAGGATGTACTTGCCTTGGAGGGGGTGCAGCGTAGATTTACTGGGTTAGTGCCAGGGATGGAGGGGATGAGTTACGAGGAGAGGCTGACCAATTTGGGGCTATATTCTCTAGAATATAGAAGAATTAGAGGGATGTTATAGAAACCTATAAGATCATCAAAGGGCATGATAGAGCAGATAGTGGGAGATTGTTTCCCCGGTTGGAGAAACTAAAACCAGGGGTCACAACCTTAAAATCAGAGGCAGCCCTTTCACACTGAGTAGAGGAAGAACTTCTTCACTCAAAGGGCAGTGAATGTATGGAACTCACTACCCCAAAGGGCTGTTGACGCTCAGTCCTCGAACATATTCAAGACTGAGATTGATAGGTTTCTTATTGCAAAAGGGACTAAGGGATATGGGGATAAGGCGGGGGGGGGGGGAGGGCTGGGGGGTAGGGTGAGGCTGGCTGGGGTGGGGGGGGATATGGGGATAAGGCAGGGGGTGGGGAGGCTGGGGGAGAGGGGGGAGGCTGGGGTAGGGGGGGATATGGGGATAAGGCGGGAGGGGGAGGCTGGCTGGGGTGGGGGGGATATGGGGATAAGGCAGGGGGAGGGAGGCTGGGGGGAGGGGGAGGCTGGCTGGGGTGGGGGGGATATGGGGATAAGGCGGGGGGGGAAGCTGGGGGAGAGGGTGAGGCTGGCTGGGGTGGGGGGGATATGGGGATAAGGCAGGGAGGGGAGGAGGCTGGGTTTGGGGGGATATGGGGATAAGGTAGGGTCAGGTTATTAGCTGGAGTTAGATAAGAAGATCAGCCATTGAATGGTGGGACAAAGGCTCCAAGGGCCGAATGGCCTCCTCCTTCTCCTACATGTTATGTTATGTAAGTCACTATTGTAGTGTAAAGGGTTGCGTGTGTAAGTGACTATTTGGAGTGACTAAAGGACATAGACAGACTGGTAACACGGGCAGACACGGGGCAGATGAAGTTTAATGGGGAGAAATGCAAAGTGATCCATTTTGGGAGGAGGAATGAGGAGAGGAATATAAGCTGATGGGACAATCTTAAAGGGGTGAAGGGACAGAGAGACCTGGGGGTCATATAGTAAATCTCTGAAGGGGGCCGGACAGGGAGATACAGCTGTTAAAAAAGCATCCGGACACGAGGCTTTATAATTAGGGCCATAGAATACACAAGTCAGGAAGTCACGATGAAGCTTTATATAAAACACTGGTGAGGCCTCAGCAAGAGTATAACAACAACAACTTGCACTTATATAGCGCCCTCCATGCAGGCTAAAGATGCAGAGCGCTTAACAATGGCGGAGATGACTCCGAGCTGGGGGAGGGAGAAGTTTCCATGAACACATTCGAAGAGGAAAGTTTGCAGATGGGACTTGAGAGAGGGGGAACCAAGGGAGAGTGTTCCAGAACTCAACAAATTCCGATAGTGGGGTGGAGGTTGCGACGAATGAGCAGGAGCCGGTGCCAGACGAGCAGAGGAGATTGACAAGGATGGTGCCAGGAATGAGGGACCTCAGTTATCAGGAGAGGCGAGAAAAGCGAGGATTATTCTTCTTGGAGCAGAGAAGGTTAAGAGAAGACTTGATAGAAGTTTTCAAAATTATGAGGGGATTCGATCGGGTGAACAAGGAGAAACTATCTCCACTGCCGGGTGGGTCGGTAACCCGAAGGCACTGATTTAAAACAGTTGTTAAAAGAAACAGAGGAGGGGAGGGGAAATGTTTTCACACAGAGAGTTGTTGGGATCTGGAATCATTGCCTGAAAGGCCGATGGAAGCCGATTCCATAACAACTTTTAAGAGAGAAGTGGATAATTATTTGAGGAGGACAAGTTTGCTATGGGGAGAGCGCGGGGGGAGTGGGGTTGATCAGGGCTATGGGGAGAGCGCGGGGGAGTGGGGTTGATCAGGGCTATGGGGAGAGAGCGGGGGAGTGGGGTTGATCAGGGCTATGGGGAGAGAGCGGGGGAGTGGGGTTGATCAAGCTATGGGGAGAGAGCGGGGGAGTGGGGTTGATCAGGGCTATGGGGGGAGTGGGCTTGATCAGGGCTATGGGGAGAGAGCGGGGGAGTGGGGTTGAACAGAGCTATGGGGGGAGTGGGGTTGACCAGGGCTATGGGGAGAGCGCGGGGGAGTGGGGTTGATCAGGGCTATGGGGAGATAGCGGGGGAGTGGGGTTGATCAGGCTATGGGGAGAGAGCGGGGGATTGGGGTTGATCAGGGCTGTGGGGAGAGAGAGGGGGAGTGGGGTTGATCAGGGCTGTGGGGAGAGAGAGGGGGAGTGGGGTTGATCAGGGCTGTGGGGAGAGAGAGGGGGAGTGGGGTTGATCAGGGCTGTGGGGAGAGAGAGGGGGAGTGGGGTTGATCAGGGCTGTGGGGAGAGAGAGGGGAGTGGGGTTGATCAGGGCTGTGGGGAGAGAGAGGGGGAGTGGGGTTGATCAGGGCTGTGGGGAGAGAGAGGGGGAGTGGGGTTGATCAGGGCTGTGGGGAGAGAGAGGGGGAGTGGGGTTGATCAGGGCTGTGGGGAGAGAGAGGGGGAGTGGGGTTGATCAGGGCTGTGGGGAGAGAGAGGGGGAGTGGGGTTGATCAGGGCTGTGGGGAGAGAGAGGGGGAGTGGGGTTGATCAGGGCTGTGGGGAGAGAGAGGGGGAGTGGGGTTGATCAGGGCTGTGGGGAGAGAGAGGGGGAGTGGGGTTGATCAGGGCTGTGGGGAGAGAGAGGGGTTGATTTGGAAGCTCTTTTCAAAGAGCTGACACAGACACGATGGACCAAATGGCCTTCTGTGCTGTATAATTCTATGGTTCTATGAAGTGACTATTGCTGTGTGTAAGTGACTAGTGTTAAATAATTGTCCCTCTCTCCCTCACCAGGTGACCCCTCTGTGGCTAAGTCCCAGTTGCTGCGTTATGTACTGTTTAGCGCACCTCGTGCCATCCCCACCACAGGCCGTGGCTCCACTGGGGTGGGATTAACTGCTGCAGTCACTACGGACCAGGAGACAGGTCAGTGATTGTCTCACACGCTGCACCCCCTTGTGTGTGTGTGTGTGTCCTCGTACACACTGCATCCCAACTCTGTCTGTGTATCCTCATGCACACTGCACCCCCTCCCTCTGTCTGTGCGTGTGTCCTCATGCCCACTGCACCCCCTCCCTCTGTCTGTGCGTGTGTCCTCATGCCCACTGCACCCCCTCCCTCTGTCTGTGCGTGTGTCCTCATGCCCACTGCACCCCCTCCCTCTGTCTGTGCGTGTGTCCTCATGCCCACTGCACCCCCTCCCTCTGTCTGTGCGTGTATGTGTCCTGAGACACACTGAACCTCACTCCCTCTGTCTTGTGTGTGCATGTGTGTCCTCAGATACACTGCACCCGTCTCTCTGTCTGTTGTCTCTCACTCCCTCTGTTCATCATAATTTCCTGACTTGTGTATTCTGTGCCCCTTTTTTTAAAGTGTAGTATCCTGTATGCTTTTTAACAGCTTTATCTGCCTGTTCTGCCATCTTCAAAGATTTACTATATGAGCCCCCAGGTCTATCTGTTCCTTCACCCCCTTTAAGATTGTACCATCAGCTTAAATTGCCTCTCCCCATTCTTCCTCCCCAAATGCATCACTTTGCATTTCTCCACATTAAACTTCATCTGCCCCGTGTCTGCCCGTGTTATGTCTATGTTTATGTCCAGTCTGGTAAAGTCTTGAGAAAAGATTAGCAGGAAACATAAAAGGGAACCGTAAGGTATTTTATAAGCATATCAAGAGTGAAAGGTTAGTCAAAGGTAGGGTGGGTCCAATTAGGGACCCAAGTGGAAATCTTCTTGTTGAGGCAGAGGGCATTGGCTGATGTACTAAATAAGTACTTTGCAACTGTCTTCACAAAAGAAGACGATACAGCCAATGGCACAATATCACAGGCGTCTGAACAGAAATTGGATACCATAAAAATCAACAGAGGAGTACTAAAAAGGCTGTCGGTGCTCAACATAGATAAGTCACCTGGTCTGGATGGGCGGCATTCTAGGTTATGAGGGAAGCAAGGGTGGAAATAGTGGAGGCTCTGGCCACAATCTTTCAATCCTCTTTGGACACTGGAGTGGTGCCAGAGGACTGGACGGTTGCAAATGTTACTCCCCTGCACAAAAAGGGGCAGAAGGATAAACTGAGAACTACAACAAGACAAGAACAAGATTCCATTTATTGAGCTCCTTTCACGTCGGGAGGACGTCCCAAGGCACTGTACAGTTGGGTCAGGACCCGAGCAGTGGGGGAATGGTCAGGGTGAGGGGAGGGAAGAGAGGGAGGGAGCGAGGAGTGGGTAGAGAGTCGAGAGGGGAGCTGAAGGTACGGTCAAAGAGAAAGGTCTTGAGACCGGCCTTGAAGGAGGAAAGGGAGGAAGCGGCGAAGGCACTGGGGGATGGAGTTCCAGAGCCTCGGGGCTGAGAGGCTGAAGGCCCGGCCACCGATGGTAGGGCGGTTGGAGCGGGGGATGTTGAGCAGACCGGAGCCAGAGGAATGGAGGGTACGGGCAGGTAGGTAGGGGGATAGTAGGTCGGAGAGGTAGGAGGGAGCGAGGCCGTGAATGGCCTTGTAGGTGAGGATGAGGATCTTGAATTGGATCCTCTGGGGGATGGGGAACCAGTGGAGGCGAGCGAGGGTGAGGGTGAGGGCGAGGGTGAGGGTGAGGGCGAGGGTGAGGGTGGGAGTGATGTGGTCGCGGTGTCTGGTGCGGGACAGTACACGAGCTGCAGAGTTCTGAATGACCTGCAGTGTGGAGGGAGGGCCGGGAAGGCCGGCGAGGAGAGAGTTCCCATAGTCCAGCCTTGAGGTGACAAAGGTGTGGACCAGAGTTTCAGCCGCGTGAGGGGTGAGGTAGTGCCGTAGTCTGGCGATGTTCCGGAGGTGATGGAAGGCGGTGCCAGTTGTGGTGCGGATATGAGGGAGAAAGGACAGCTCAGGGTCGAGCAGAACCCCGAGGTTCCTGATGGCTTTGAGAGGTGGAGAGTGCGGCCTTTGATGTTGATGCTGTCAGCGTCTGAGGTGCGGAGGCGCTGACGTGAGCCAATCAGGAGGGCCTCAGGTTTTCGCACGTTGAGCTGAAGAAGTTGTCTCTCGTCCAGGACTCGATGTCGGACAGACAGCTGTCAGGACATCGGGGGTCATGGAGTTGAGGGTAGAGGAGGAAAGGTGGAGTTGAGTGTCATCCGCATACATGTGGAAGTTAACCCCATGTCTGCGGATGATGCCACCACAGGGGGAGCATATAGAGGGTGAAGAAGAGGGGACCGAGGACAGAGCCCTGAGGGACACCGCACGAGACAGTGCGGGCGGTGGAGGAAAAGCCGTTTGCGGAAACAAAATGAAGACGGTGGGAGAGGTACGACCTAAACCACTCAAGGACAGGGCCTTGAAGGTTGAGGTGGGAGGACAAGCGGTGGAGTAGGATAGTGTGGTCGACCGTATCGAATGCGGCCGATAGGTCGAGGAGGACGAGGAGGCAGAGGGAGCCCTGGTCACAGATGGTCAGGATGGCATTGGTGACCTTGACCAGGGCAGTTTCTGTGCTATGGGCAGCACGGAAACCCGACTGAAGGGGTTTGAATAATGAATGGGTGGAGAGGAAAGAGCGCAGTTGGGAGGCCACAACTCGTTCCAGGACCTTGGACAGGAAGGGGAGGTTGGAGATGGGCCGGAGATTGATAGCTGTGAGGGTTTTTTCAAGGTGGGAGTGATGGTGGCAGTTTTTAAGGGAATGGGGACGGAGCCAGAGTTGAGGGACAGGTTGACGATGTCTGTGATATGTGGGGCAAAGAGGTGGAGCTGGGAGATAAGGAGTGGAGTGGGGTCAAGGGAGCAGGTGGTGGGTTTCAGGGACAGGATGAGTTTGGTGACAGAGGGTGGGGAAACGGGTACGAAAGTGTGTAGGGGAGGATGGGTAGGAGTCGGAGTGTGGGAGGGAGGGAGTGGGTGGTGGGTGGATGTTGGAGGGGGAGTGACCGCGGAGCGGATTCCCTTGATTTTGGATTCAAGGAAATCCAGCATCTCCTCACAGTGAAGGTTGGAGGAGATGACCTGCGCAGGGTGGCGGGGGGGACGGAGTAGTCGGGATGTGGTAGAAATCAGAAGCCTGTGGTTGTTCTTCGCCTCCAGGATTATCCTGGAAGAATGAGGAGAGGCAGTATTAGCTGATGGTACAATCTTAAAGGGGGCAAATGAACAGAGAGACCTGGGGGTCCACATCAGCAAATCTCTGAAGGTGGCCGGACAGGTAGATAATGCTGTAAAAAAGCATCCGGGATACTCGGCTTTATACATAGAGGCATAGAATACACAAGTCAGGACGTTATGTTGAATATTTATAAAATGCTGATTAGGCCTCAGTTGGAGACTGCGTTCAGTTCTGGGCACCGCACTTTAGGAAAGATGTTAGGGCATTGGAGAGGGCGCACAGGAGGTTTATCAGGATGGTACCAAGAATGAAGGACCTTAGTCATGAGGAGAGGTTAGCAAAACTAGGATTATTCTTCCGAGAGCAGAGAAGATTAAGAGGGGATTTAATAGACGTTTTCAAGATCGTGAGAGGATTTGATAGGTTGAACCGGGAAAATCTGTTTCCACTGGCGGGTGGGTCAGTAACCCGAGGACACTGATTTAAAGATAGTTGTTAAAAGAAACAGAGGGGAGGTTAGGAGAAATGTTTTCACCAGTGAGTTGTTGGGATGTGGAATGCATTACCTGAAAGGGTAGTGGAAGCTCAATAAAAACTTTAAGAGAGACGTAGATGGGTATTTTGGAGGACAGGATTGCAGGGCTATGGAGAGAAAGCGGGCCAGTGGGACTGAGCTGGAAGCTCTTTGAGGAACCGGCACAGACACAATGGGCCAAATGGCCTCTTTCTGTGCTGAATGATTCTATGATTTTCAATCTGTTACTATCCTCCTCACTGTTTACTACGTTTCCAGCTTAGTATCATCTGCAAACTTGGAAATTGTACTCCCTATACCCAAGTCCAGGTCATTTTTATAGCAGCAGTAGCTGCATTACCGACCCCTGGGGTACACCACTGCTCAATTCCCTCCAGTCACAAAACCACCACTCTGTGCTTTCTGTCTCCCAGACAGTTCTGTATCCGCTGCCACTGTCCCTTTAATCCCGGGGGCTTCTGTTTTGCTAACAAGTCTCTGATGTGTCACTTTATCAAATGCCTTTTGAAAATCCATATAAACGACATCAACTGCACTCCCTTCATCCACCCTCTCCGTTACTTCATCAAAAAATCATCAGGTTTGTTAGACACGATTTGCCTTTAACAAACCCGTGTTGACTGTCCTTTATTAAACCATATTTTTCCAAGTGAAAATTTATTTCGTCCCGGACTATAGTCTCTAGAAGTTTCCCCACTACTGACGTTAGGCACTGGCCTGTATTCCCGGGTTTATCGTTTGCCCCTTTTTGTATATTTGCAACCCTCCAGTCCTCTGGCACCACCCTGATGTCCAAGGAGGATTGAAAGATTGTGACCAGAGCCTCCGCTATTTCCACCCTTACTTTCCTCAGTAACCTAGGATGCATCCGTCCGGACCGGGTGACTTACCTACCCTGAGCGACAACCTGTATGGTACCTCCTCTCGGTTTAGTCTTATCTTATCCAAATTCTCTCCCCTCTCCTCCAATACTGTGGCATTGGCTGCATCCTCTTCTTTTGTGAAGACAGATGCAAAGTGCTCATTCAGTACGTCAGCCATGCCCTCTGCCTCTACAAGAGGATTTCCTCTTTGGTCCCGAATTGGTCCCACCCCTACCTTTAACTAACATTTTATTCTTTATATGCTTATGAAATACTTTAGGGTTCCCCGATAATCTTTTCTCATACAATCTCTTTGCCCGTCTTATTTCCTTTTTCAGTTCTCCTCTGTACTTTCTATATTCTATTTGATTATCTTCTGTATTTTGGACCTGACATTTATCATAAGTCTCCCTTTTCTGGTTTATTTTAATCCCAATTTCTTTATCCATCCAGTGTGGTTTGGATGCCTTACCTTTCCCCTTTGTGAGAATGTATTTGTTTTGTCCTCGAACTATCTCCTCCTTGAAGGCTTCCCATTGCTCGTTAATAATAATAATAATCCTTGCATTTGATATAGTGCTTTTCACGTCTTCTAGACGTCTCAAAGCGCTTCACAGAATATGCTGTAAAGTGAAGTGACCGTACATTTGTGGGCGATAATTGCGGGCAGCTGTTTTACCTGCCAACCTTTCTTTCCAATCCACCTTGGCTAGGTCCCTTTTTAACTCACTGAAATTAGCGTCTTCCAGTGAGTATCTTCACCTTTGATTGTTCCTTGCCCCTGTCCATAAATACTCTAAACCTAATGATGTTGTGATCACTGTTCACTCCTACTAAAACCTGCTCCACTTGCCCCACTTCATTCCCCAGAACTAGATCCAGCACTGCTTCCTTCCTTCAAAAAAACCCCACAAGAACGAAGGGTTGTGGACCCGAATCGTTGACTCACTTTCCTTTCTTCATAGATGCTGCCTGACCTACTGAGTTTTCCCTGCTCTCTCTGTCTTTATTTCTGCTTCCTTCCTTGTTTGGCTGGAAAAAAAATCCGATCTAGAGAGTTCTCCTGCACACATTTCAGGAATCCTACCCCCTCCTTACCCTTTACCCTGTTATTTTGCCAGTCTATGTGAGGATAGTTGAAGTCCCCCATTATCACTACTCATTTTGCAGATTTGCTCATCTATCTCCTTCCCACTACTCGGTGGTCTGTAGTAAACAGAGTAACAGCTCCTTTTCTGCTCCTTACCTCCAACCAAATGGATTCTGGTTTTGGACCCTCTTACACATCGTCCCTTTCCTGGGCCATAACCGTGTCAATATTGCTACCACCCTCCTTTTTTTGTTTCCTGTTATAATAATGTGGTAAAAAGACTGTATGAAATAAAATCAATGACTATATATAATGTGTATATAATGTAATCAATGACTATGCTGTTCCCAGGTGAGCGCAGACTGGAGGCTGGGGCTATGGTGTTGGGGGACAGAGGAGTTGTCTGTATTGACGAGTTTGATAAGATGTCTGACCTCGACCGTACAGCCATCCACGAGGTGATGGAGCAGGGCCGTGTGACCATCGCCAAGGCCGGCATCCATGCCAGGCTCAACGCCAGATGTAGTGTGCTCGCTGCTGCTAACCCTGTGTACGGCAAGGTGTGTGTGGGGCGTGGGGGTGGTGCGGAGCGGTATGTGTGTGGGAGGAGGCGGGAGGTTGGTTGTGTGAGGAGGCTGATGTGCGGGGGGGAAATGTGTGTTTGTGTGGGTTGGTGTGGGGCGGGGGCTGGTGCATGTGTTTGACGTGCTACATCAATGCCAGTTGTGTGTGAGCGTTGCCCACACTGACACTAACGCACCAACTGCCTGTTACAGTGTGACCCACTACACACCGACTGCCTGTTACAGTATGACCCACTACACACCGACTGCCTGTTATAGTGTAACCCACTACACACCGACTGCCTGTTACACTGACCCACTACACACCGACTGACTGCCTGTTACACTGTGACCCACTACATACCGACTGCCTGTTACACTGACCCACTACACACCGACTGCCTGTTACAGTGTGACCCACTACACACCGACTGCCTGTTACACTGTGACCCACTACACACCGACTGCCTGTTACACTGTGACCCACTACACACCGACTGCCTGTTACACTGACCCACTGACACACCGACTGACTGCCTGTTACACTGTGACCCACTAAACACCGACTGCCTGTTACACTGACCCACTACACACCGACTGCCTGTTACAGTGTAACCCACTACACACCGACTGCCTGTTACACTGTGACCCACTACACACCGACTGCCTGTTACAGTGTGACCCACTGACACACCGACTGCCTGTTACAGTATGACCCACTGACACACCTACTGCCTGTTACAGTATGACCAGTATAAGACACCGATGGAGAACATTGGGCTGCAGGACTCGCTGTTGTCCCGCTTTGATCTGCTGTTCATCATGTTGGACACCATGGAGCCTGAGCAGGACCGCGCTGTGTCTGAGCACGTGCTGCGTATGCACCGCTACCGTGGCCCTGGGGAGCAGGACGGTGATGGTAAGCACACCCTCAACCCTCCTCACTCTGCCCCCCTCACCCTGACACCCCCTCACTCCCACTCACTGCCCCCCTCACCCTGACACTCCCTCACCCCCACTCACTGCCCCCCTCATCCTGAACCCCCTCACCCTGACACCCCCTCACTCCCAACTCACTGCCCCCCTGATGGAGGGCAGGGAGGTGGGGGGAGGGCTGGGAGGTGGGGGGAGGGCTCGGAGGTGGGGAGAGGGCTGGGAGGTGGGGGGTATGGCAGGGAGGTTGGGGGCTGGACCGTGAGGTGGGGGCTGAGCTTGTGCTGCTGTGTCCCAGCCTTGCCCTTGGGGAGTACGGTCGATGTCCTGACCACCGAGGACCCAGACAGTGTCCAGGACGAGGAGCAGCAACTGCAGATCTACGAGAAGCACAACAGCCTTCTGCACGGGGCCAAGAGACGCAAGTAAATGCTGAGCGTGTGAGCTCCCCCCCCCCAGCCCTGCCCCCCCCCCAGCCCTGCCCCCTGGTGTGGCTCTGGGGGTGGTGTGGCTGTGGGTGGGGATGGTGGGGGTGGGTGGGGGTGGTGGGGTGTGGGGTGGTGGTGGTGGTGTGGCTGTGGGGGTGGTGTGGCTGTGGGGGTGGGGGTTGTGTGGGGGTGGTGTGGCTTGGGGTGGGGTGGTGGGCTGTGGGGGTGGGGATGGTGGGGGTGGTGTGGTGTGGGTGGGGTTGGCGGTGGTGTGCCTGTGGGGGTGGGGATGGTGGGGGTGTGGGGTGGGGTTGGCGGTGGTGTGGCTGTGGGGTGGGGATGGTGGGGTGGTGTGGCTGT
Source organism: Callorhinchus milii (assembly GCF_018977255.1). Classification (NCBI taxonomy): domain Eukaryota; kingdom Metazoa; phylum Chordata; class Chondrichthyes; order Chimaeriformes; family Callorhinchidae; genus Callorhinchus; species Callorhinchus milii. The sequence goes on along the minus strand of NW_024704744.1, from coordinate 14,723 downwards.
GGGTGGGGTTGTGTGGGGTGGTGTGGCTGTGGGGTGGGGGTGGTGTGGCTGTGGGGGTGGTGGGGGTGGGGTGGCCTTGTGGGGTAATGCCCCTGTGTGGTTGGTTGCAGGGAGAAGCTGGTCAGCATGGAGTTCATGCGCAAGTACATCCATGTGGCCCGACTGCTGAAGCCGGTGCTGACCGCCACAGCAGCAGCTCACATTGCAGAGGAGTATACCAGGCTGCGGAGCCAAGACCTGGCCGCTGCCCAGGGCGCTCGGGTGTGTGTCTGTCTGTGTGTCTGTGTGTCTGTCTGTGTGTCTGTCTGTGTGTGTGTGTGTGTGCGCCTATTTCTCTGTGTGTGTGGTGCCTCTCTCTGTGTGTCTCTTTCTCTGCTGTGTGTGTGTGTGTCTCCCTCTGTCTGTGTGTGACACCTGCCACCTGCTCCCTGGACCCCATCCCCACCCCTCTCCTTAAATCCCAGCTCCTCCTCCTTGACCCACTACTCGCTGACATCATCAACCTCTCCCTGTCATCTGGCACTATTCCTACCCTCTCAAAACAGCCACTATCACCCCACCTTGAAGAAACCTTCCCTTGGCCCATCACAGCTATCCAGCTACCGGCTCATCCCCTACCTCCCTTTCCTGTCTAAGGTCCTTGAGAGAGCCGTTGCCTCCCAGCTTCACTCTTTCCTCTCACTCCCTCCATGAACCCCTCCAATCGAGTTTCTGTGCTGCCCACAGCACGAAAACTGCTATGGACAAGGTCACAAACGACATTCTGACCATGTGTGACCAGGGCTCCCTCTGCCTCCTCGTCCTCCTCGACCTCTCCGTCGCGTTTGACACCGTGGACCACTCAATCCTCCTCCACCGCCTCTCCTCCCACCTCAACCTTCAAGGCCCTGTCCTTGAGTGGTTTAGGTCGTACCTCTCCCACCATCTTCACTATGTCTCGTGTGGTGTCCCTCAGGGCTCTGTCCTCGGTCCCCTCCTCTTCACCCTCTATATGCTCCCCCTGTGGTGACATCATCTGCAGACATGGGGTTAACTCCCACATGTGTGCGGATGACACCCAACTCTACCATTCCTCCTCTACCCTCAACTCCACGACCCCCGATGTCCTGACAGCTGTCTGTCCGACATCGAGTCCTGGACGAGAGACAACTTTCTTCAGCTCAACGTGCGCAAAACTGAGGCCCTCCTGATTGGCTCACGTCAGCGCCTCCGCACCTCAGGCGCTGACAGCATCAGCATCCAAGGCCGCACTCTCCACCTCTCAAAGCCATCAGGAACCTCGGGTTCTCGACCCTGAGCTGTCCTTTCTCCCTCATATCCGCACCACAACTGGCACCGCCTTCCATCACCTCCGGAACATCGCCAGACTACGGCACTACCTCACCCCTCACGCGGCTGACACTCTGGTCCACGCCTTTATCACCTCAAGGCTGGACTATGGGACCTCTCTCCTCGCCGGCCTTCCCGGCCCTCCCTCCACACTGCAGGTCATCAGAACTCTGCAGCTCGTGTACTGTCCCCCACCAGACACCACGACCACATCACTCCCACCCTCGCCCTCACCCTCGCCCTCACTCCCACCCTCACCCTCGCCCTCACTCACCTCCACTGGCTCCCCATCCCCCAGAGGATCCAATTCAAGATCCTCATCCTCACCTACAAGGCCATTCACGGCCTCGCTCCCTCCTACCTCTCCGACCTACTATCCCCCTACTACCTGCCCGTACCCTCCGTTCCTCGGCTCCGGTCTGCTCCACATCCCCCGCCCCAACCCCCTACCATCGGTGGCCTTCAGCCTCTCAGCCCCGAGGCTCTGGAACTCTATCCCCAGTGCCTTCGCCGCTTCCTCCCTTTCCTCCTTCAAGGCCGGTCTCAAGACCTTTCTCTTTGACTGTACCTTCAGCTCCCCTCTCGACTCTCTACCCCCTCCTCGCTCCCTCCCTTCCCTCCCCTCACCCTGACCATTTCCCCCTCCTCGCTCCCTCCGTCGCCTCCCCTCACCCTTACCATTTCCCCCCTCCTCGCTCCCTCCCTTCCCTCCCCTCACCCTAAGCATTTCACCCTCCTCGCTCCCTCCCTCCCTCGCCTCCCCTCACCTTGACCATTTCGCCCCCTTGCTCGGATCCCGACCTAACTGTCCAGCGCCTTTGGACGTCCTCCCGATGTGAAAGGCGCTCTATAAATGCAATCATGTTGTTGTTGTTGTTGGACGAGGGACAACTTTCTCCAGCTGAACGTCAGCAAGACCGAGGCCCTCCTGATTGGTTCGCGCCAGCGCCTCCGCACCTCGGGCACTGGCAGCATTAGCCTCCACACCTGCACACTCAACCTCTGAGCCAGTCAGGAACCTGGGGGTCCTGTTTGACCGTGAACCGTCCTTTCTCCCCCACATCCGCACAATGACTGGCACTGCCTACCACCACCTCCGCAACGCTGCCAGACTCCACCACTGCCTCACCCCTCAGGCCCCCAAACCCTCATTCACGCACTCGTCACCTCAAGGCTCGATTATGGGAACTCCTTCCTCATCGGCCTTCCCACCTCTTCCCTTCACATCCTGCAGATCGTCCGAAACTCTGCAGCTCATGTACTCTCACGCACCAGACTCCCCGACCCCATCACTCCCACCCTCGCCCGACCCCATCACTCCCACCCTCGCCCAACCTTATCACTCCCACCCTCGCCCGACACCATCACCCTCACTCTCGCCCAACCTTATCACTCCCACCCTCGCCCGACCCCATCACTCCCACCCTCGCCCAACCCCATCACCCTCACCCTCGCCCAACCTTATCACTCCCACCCTCGCCCGACCCCATCACTCCCAGCCTCGCCCGACACCATCACCCCCACCCTCACCCGAGCCCATCACACCCACCTCGCCGACCCATCACCCCACCCGCCCGACCCCATCACACCCACCCTCGCCCGACCCCATCACTCCACCCTCTCCCGACCCATCACACCCACCCACGCCCGACCCCATCACCCCACCCTCGCCCGACCCCATCACTCCCACCTCGCCCGACCCCATCACCCCCACCCTCGCCCGACCCCATCACCCCACCTCGCCCGACCCCATCACCCCCACCCTCGCCCGACCCATCACCCCCACCTCGCCCGACCCCATCACCCTCGCCCAACCCTATCACCCCACCCTCGCCCGACCCATCACTCCCACCCTCGCCCGACCCCATCACCCCCACCCTCGCCCGACCCCATCACCCCCACGCACGCCCGACCCCATCACACCCACCACTGGCTCCCCATCCCCCAGAGGATCGAGTTCAAGATCCTGGTCCTCACTTTCCTGGCCATCCATGGACTTGCCCCTTCCGACCTCTCTGACCTGCTGACTCCCTACCAACCTGCCCACTCCCTCCATTCCGCCTGCTCCATGTCTCCCGCCCGCGTGTTGTGTGGTGGCTCGCGTTTTGTATGGCATAACCTGTTGTGAGGTTGGTTAGCGTGTTGCGTGGCTCAATAATGTGTTATGTGACTGGTTAGTGTGTTGTGTGACTCGCTAGCATGTTGTGTGACATTACCGTGTTTTGTTACTTGTTAGCATTGTGTGAAACTAGCGTGTTGTTCTCTGGGTGCAGACAGCTCCGGTCACAGCCCGCACACTGGAGACACTGATCCGCCTGTCCACGGCACACGCCAAGGCCCGGATGAGCAAAGCCATTGAGCTGCCGGACACGGAGGCCGCAGTGAGGCTCGTCCACTTCGCCTACTTCAAGAAGGTACGTGTTTGTGTCTGTGTGTCCGTGTGCGTGGCTGTGCGTGTGTGTGTTTGTGTGTGTGACACTGACCTTTGTGAAGGGGAAGTTTTGTGCAGTGACTGCCTTGTGCCGGCTGTGCGTGTAGTGACTGACTGCCTTGTGCTGGCTGTGCGTGTAGTGACTGACTGCCTTGTGCCGGCTGTGCGTGTAGTGACTGACTGCCTTGTGCCGGCTGTGCGTGTAGTGACTGACTGCCTTGTGCTGGCTGTGCGTGTAGTGACTGACTGCCTTGTGCCGGCTGTGCGTGTAGTGACTGACTGCCTTGTGCTGGCTGTGCGTGTAGTGACTGACTGCCTTGTGCTGGCTGTGCGTGTAGTGACTGACTGCCTTGTGCCGGCTGTGCGTGTAGTGACTGACTGCCTTGTGCTGGCTGTGCGTGTAGTGACTGGCTGGCTGTGCGTGTAGTGACTGACTGCCTTGTGCTGGCTGCTCTATGCAGGTGTTGGAGAGAGAGAAGAAGCGACGGGAGGAGAGGGAGGAGGAGAGGGAGGAGGAGGAGAGGGAGGACGAGGAAGATGGCCACAAGAGGTGAGTGAGGCCTCGGGTCGCGCTGACAGCTTTACTGACCTCCAATTTCATCCTCTCCCCAAAGCCTCGTCGCTCTGTCCCCATCCACCTCCCGCAACCCCACTCCACCCGCGCCCCCCACCACCGTCACTGCCCACACTAGTGACAGTCACTGACCCCCCACTGCCCACCTTAGTGACAGTCACTGACCCCCCACTGCCCACCCTAGTGACAGTCACTGACCCCCCACTGCCAAGTTAATGACAGTCACTGACCCCCCACTGCCCAACTAGTGACAGTCACTGAGACCCCACTGCCCACGTTAGTGACAGTCACTGACCCCCCACTGCCCACCCTAGTGACAGTCACTGACCCCCCATTGCCCACCCTAGTGACAGTCACTGACTCCCCACTGCCCACCCTAGTGACAGTCACTGAGCCCCCACTGCCCACCCTAGTGACAGTCACTGACCCCCCACGGCCCACCCTAGTGACAGTCACTGACCCCCCATTGCCCACCCTAGTGACAGTCACTGACCCCCCAACTGCCCACGCTAGTGACAGTCACTGACTCCCCCCCACTGCCACGTTAATGACAGTCACTGACCCCCCACTGCCACTTTAATGACAGTCACTGACCCCTCCCCCCCCCCCCACTGCCCACGCTAGTGACAGTCACTGACCCCCCCACCCCACTGCCCACATTAATGACACCCCCACACGCCTCTGTTTACCAGCAGTAAGTGGAAACCCAGTTGGTAGTTGATTGGTGAATCCTGTAGCTCAGTGGTTAGAGCACTCGCTTTGCGAGCGAGAGACCCGAGTTCAATCCCCGGGGGGTCAGGGCCAAACCTTGGGCAAGTTTCCTTACTCCACACAGAGCCTAATAATAATCCTCCAAAACCAAAAACAATAATAAATTGGTCATTTTCAATCCACGACTGTTTGTGCCAATTGGCTGCCGCGTTCGCCCACAAATATACAGTCAATTCACTTTACAGTATATTCTGTGAAGCGCTTTGAGACGTTGAGAAGACGTGAAAAGCGCTATATCAAATACAAGGATTATTATCACTTTCCGGGCGTAAAAATTTCTTCAAAAAAATAAATAATAATAATAATTTGATCACTCAACCTAAGACTGTTTGTATGACACTGCTGTGTGCAAAATATACTGTCACTACACTTTACAGAATATTCTGTGAAGAGCTTTGAGACATCCTGAAGACGTGATAAGGTGCTATATTAAATGCAAGGATTATTATTATATCTCTATCTGTCTATCTGCTGTCTGTCTTTACAAACCCTATCTTTGCCAGAACAGCGCCACATAAAAATCTTATTATTATGATAGCAATGATTATTACCAACTTATTATAATAATCTTTGCATTTGATATAGCGCTTTTTCAAGTTATTATAACATGGCAGTCACTGGTCAGTGAGTGACAGTGTTTGGCCTCTCGTGGCCACACATGTAGAGGAGACGTGTGTGTGTGGAGGAGACGTGTGTGTGGGGGGGGTGACGGCTCATTGGTTGCCAAGGAGGACGAGCCGGTCTGTGGCTAATCACTGCTTTACTGCGTTCCTCACAGGAGGAAATCTCACTCCACAGACACTGAGGGCAAGAGGCCACGGCGGGAGTCACAGGAGGGCATGGAATCTGATCCCTATGACTTCAGTGACACTGAGAGGGACATGCCTGACGGTAAATGTAGTGACTAGCGAATGGGGCTGGGGCTGGCACTGGGGGTGGGGGCTGGCACTGGGGGAGCTGGCTGAGGCTGGCACTGGGGGCTGGGCTGACACTGGGGCTGGTTGGCGTGGGGCTGGGCTTGGCGCTGGGGGCTGGCCTGGCACTGGGCTGGTGGCTGGCGCTGGGGCTGCGCTGGGGGCTGGCGCTGGGCTGGGGCTGGCGCTGGGGGCTGGGCTGGCACTGGGGCTGGCGCTGGCTGGCGCTGGGGGCTGGCGCTGGGCTGGGGCTGGCGCTGGGCTGGGGCTGGCGTGGGGCTGGGCTGGCACTGGGGCTGGCGCTGGTGGCTGGGCTGGGGCTGGCCCTGGGGGCTGGGCTGGCACTCGGGTCTGGGCTGGCACAGGGGTCTGGGCTGGCACTGGAGGCTGGCACTGGAGGCTGGGGGCTGGCACTGTGGCTGGGCTGGCACTGGGAGCTGGGCTGGCACAGTATGGGGTGGTTTGGATGCCCCTGGGCTGGCACAGTATGGGGTGGTTTGGATGCCCCTGGGCTGGGCCCTGTTGTGCTCAGAGGATGACGTTTCTCTCTCTCTCTCTCTCTCTGTGCCGAGGCCCAGCTCCTGCTCACAAGTCCCCGCACACACAGGAGGGTGAGGACAGTCGGGGCACCGTGACGGCTGAGCTAAGTGAGCAGAGGTGAGTGTGCGCTGGGCCGGGCGGGCGGACAGGATTGGCTGGCACAGGGGGAGGAGCTGGTTACCAGGGGTGGGGTGTTGGGCGGGGGTTACGGGGGGGGGTACCGGGGGGGGGTGTTGGGGGTTACCGGGGGGGGGGGGTGTTGGACGGGGGGTTACCGGAGGGAGGGTGTTGGGCTGGGGGTTACCGGGGGTGGTGTTGGGCGGGGGGTTACCGGGGGGGGTGTTGGGCGGGGGGTTACCGGGGTGGGGATTACCGGGGTGGGGATTACCGGGGGGGCTGCTGGCTGATGGCGCTGTATATCACACAGGTTGGGGCAGTTCCGGGCCGCGCTGCTCCAGGCTTTCCAGGCTGCACACACACAGGCCATTGGGATGGAGGCATTAATGACGGCCATCAATGCCGACAGCCAGAGCCCGGCAGCCTTCTCCCAGGCCGAGGTGAGGAGCGCCCTGGCCAAGATGCAGGAGGACAACCAGATCATGGTGTCTGATCTCATCATCTTCCTCATCTGAGCCACTAAGACACCAGGGCAACGTGTGGGTGAGGGAACGTGGGGGGTAATAGTGGGGTGGGGGGGGTGGGGGGCTGTGTCTGGGTAAAGCAGAGCATCACATCCACACGGAAACAGGTACGGTCTGACGGAGCTTTCCCCCACTCGCTGAGCCGTGTGTGTAATAAACCCGGCGGCTGGTGTCATCCTCTCTATCTTTGCTGATCGCGTGTATGAAGCACTTTGTGGATCTTTTGTGTATAAAAACTAGTTCCTCCCCTCACTGTGATAACAATGTGGTCACTCAACCCAACCGAGGAGTGTGTGGACACTTGTGCACAGTTCGCTGCCACGTTTCGCCCACAAAATACACACTCACTATTTTTTCCAGTATATTGTTTGGGACGTCTTGAAGACGCGATAAGAAACTTTTATCAAATCAAAAAATATCAAATCTTAGAAAAAGGTTTTTCTATTTTCACTGTTTTGATGTGAGACATCAGACATTAGAACTCCTCTCGAGGTGTCCCCGACTGCGGATGTACAGCACATCCCGTGTGTACCGCACAAACTCTCTCACGACTTTCCTCTTCTACTGCATACGCTTTGCAAAGCGCAAACTGGTGTTTTACTAATAAAAGATTGAAATTATAAACTGTTGTGTATGTGCTGCCCTGTTAGTACCCCCCCCCACCAGCCCCCCCCACCAGCTCCCCCCCCCCCAGCTCCCCCCCACACCAGCCACCCCACACGCGCCCCCCCCCCCAGCCCCCCCCACACCAGCCCCCCTACCCACCCCCCACCATGAGACCCCCACCAGCCCCCCACCGCCAGCCCGTTAGCCCCCCTCCCACCAGCACCCCCACCACCAGCCCCCCCACCACAACAACAGCAACAACAAGATTCCATTTATAGAGCGTCTTTCACATTGGGAGGACGTCCCAAGGCGCTGTACAGTTGGGTCAGGACCCGAGCATTGGGGGCAAATGGTCAGGGTGAGGGGAGGGAAGAGAAGAGAGGGAGCGAGGAGGGGGGAGATGGTCAGGGTGAGGGGAGGGAAGGGAAGGAGCGAGGAGGGGGGAAATGGTCAGGGGGAGGGAAGGGAGGGAGCGAGGAGGGGGTAGAGAGTCGAGAGCGGAGCTGAAGGTTGAAGGTCAAAGAGAAAGGTCTTGAAGGAGGAAAGGGAGGAAGCGGCGAAGGCACTGGGGATGGAGTTCCAGAGCCTCGGGGCTGAGAGGCTGAAGGCCACCGATGGTGGGCGGTTGGGGCGGGGGACGTGGAGCAGACCGGAGCCAGAGGAACGGAGGGTACGGGCAGGTGAGTGGGGGATAGTAGGTCGGAGAGGTAGGAGGGAGCGAGGCCGGGAATGGCCTTGTAGGTGAGGATGAGGATCTTGAATTCGATCCTCTGGGGGATGGGGAGCCAGTGGAGGCGAGTGAGGGCGAGGGTGAGGGTGGGAGTGAGGGCGAGGGCGAGGGTGAGGGCGAGGGTGAGGGTGAGGGCGAGGGTGGGAGTGATGTGGTCGCGGTGTCTGGTGCGGGACAGTACACGAGCTGCAGAGTTCTGAATGACCTGCAGTGTGGAGGGAGGGCCGGGAAGGCCGGCGAGGAGAGAGTTCCCATAGTCCGCCTTGAGGTGATAAAGGTGTGGACCAGAGTTTCAGCCGCGTGAGGGGTGAGGTAGTGCCGTAGTCTCTGGCGATGTTCCGGAGGTGATGGAAGGCGGTGCCGGTTGTGGTGCGGATATGAGGGAGAAAGGACAGCTCAGGGTCGAGGGGAACCCCGAGGTTCCTGATGGCTTTGAGAGGTGGAGAGTGCGGCGCTGATGGTGTCAGCGCCTGAGGTGCGGAGGCGCTGACGTGAGCCAATCAGGAGGGCCTCAGTTTTGCGCACGTTGAGCTGAAGAAAGTTGTCTCTCGTCCAGGACTCGATGTCGGACAGACAGCTGTCAGGACATCGGGGGTCGTGGAGTTGAGGGTAGAGGAGGAAAGGTAGAGTTGGGTGTCATCCGCACACATGTGGGAGTGAACCCCATGTCTGCGGATGATGTCACCACAGGGGGAGCATATAGAGGGTGAAGAGGAGGGGACCGAGGACAGAGCCCTGAGGGACACCGCACGAGACAGTGCGGGCGGTGGAGGAAAAGCCGTTTGCCGCGACGAAGTGGAGGTGATGTGAAAGGGAGGACCTGAACCACTCAAGGACAGGGCCTTGAAGGTTGAGATGGGAGTAGAGGCGGTGGAGGAGGATTGAGTGGTCCACGGTGTCAAACGCGATGGAGAGGTCGAGGAGGACGAGGAGGCAGAGGGAGCCCTGGCCCCCCCCCCCACCATCAGCCTGTCTGCCCCCACCATCAGCCTGTCTGCCCCCCCCCCCACCATCAGCCTCTCTGCCCCCCCATCAGCCTGTCTGCCCCCCCCCCACCATCAGCCTCTCTGCCCCCCCATCAGCGTCTTAGCTCCACCTTCTGGAACCCTCTCCCGCAGTCCCTTCACCTCACCCCCCCCCTCCCTCGCCTCCTTCAAGGCCCGTCTCAAAACACTCTTTGACCGAGCTTTTGGCCACTGGCTTCCCCCCCCCCCCAACCTCCCTGCCTCCACCCCTCCTAATCCCAATCGCCAGCTCGGGTCCAAATCTTTGACTGCCCAGTGGGACATCCTCCTGACGTAAAGACACTGTAAATGTCATTTTTGTTTTCTGGGGAAAGGTCAGTCATTCATTCTGGTACTGACAACAACAATTACGTGTGTGCAGTGCCTACATGTCGGGAGGACACATTCAAGGGCTACAAAGATTTGAGCACTCGTTCCACCAATGTTAGCACATTGGGTTCATCAGATGACATAGAACCGTCGCCCACTGGAAGCGGCCTCCAGACATTGGCACTGGCCAAGGCCGGTCTGTTTTACACCAATGTCTTTTTCCAGTAGCTGCTGAGCGGTGATGTTGATGGTGCAGTCATCAATACAGAAATACTTAAGCAAGAAAATATATTTGGATGGCTGCCCAAACAGGTTGGCCACCAATTATGTAGAGATGTCATTGTTAATATCAGACTATATAGAAGTGTGTGAGTGTGCCCTGGTTTCCAGTGTGTGTGTGTGGGGGGACACAATGAACACAATGTGTGTGTGTATGTGTGTGTGTGTGTGTGTGTCTGTGCTCTGGACACAGTGTGTGTGTGTGTCTGTGCTCTGGACACAGTGTGTGTGTGTGTGTGTCTGTGCCCTGGACACAGTGTGTGTGTGAACGCGCTCTGGACAGTGTGTGTGTGTGGTGTGTGTCTGGACACAGTGTGTGTGTGTGTGTGTCTGACACAGTGTGTGTGTGTGTGTGTGTCTGACACAGTGTGTGTGTGTGTGTGTCTGACACAGTGTGTGTGTGTGTGTCTGTGCTCTGGACACAGTGTGTGTGTGTGTCTGTGCTCTGGACACAGTGTGTGTGTGTGTCTGTGCCCTGGACACAGTGTGTGTGTGTGTGTGTCTGTGCCCTGGACACAGTGTGTGTGTGTGTCTGTGCTCTGGACACAGTGTGTGTGTGTGTCTGTGCTCTGGACACTGTGTGTGTGTGTGTCTGTGCTCTGGACACAGTGTGTGTGTGTGTCTGTGCTCTGACACAGTGTGTGTGTGTGTGTCTGTGCCCTGGACACAGTGTGTGTGTGAACGCGCTCTGGACACAGTGTGTGTGTGTGTCTGTGCTCTGGACACAGTGTGTGTGTGTGTGTGTCTGTGCCCTGGACACAGTGTGTGTGTGTGTCTGTGCCCTGGACACAGTGTGTGTGTGTGTGTGTCTGTGCCCTGGACACAGTGTGTGTGTGTGTCTGTGCTCTGGACACAGTGTGTGTGTGTGTCTGTGCTCTGGACACAGTGTGTGTGTGTGTCTGTGCCCTGGACACAGTGTGTGTGTGTGTGTCTGTGCCCTGGACACAGTGTGTGTGTGTGTCTGTGCTCTGGACACTGTGTGTGTGTGTGTCTGTGCTCTGGACACAGTGTGTGTGTGTGTCTGTGCCCTGGACACAGTGTGTGTGTGTCTGTGCTCTGGACACTGTGTGTGTGTGTGTTGCTCTGAACACTGTGTGTTGTGAGAGGCCCTTTTACAGGCAGTTTGCAGCAGATCAGCTGCTCAATGTGTTTTGGCAATGATAGGGTTACACATGAGATCTGCACTCGGTGTTTTTCAGGGCGTTTGCGGAAATAGCGCAGCGGAGAGACTGAGCTCTGTGTGTGTCTCTGTCTCTGTGTGTGTGTCTCGCTCTGTGTGTGTGTGTGTCTCGCTCTGTGTGTGTGTCTCTGTGTGTGTGTGTGTCTCGCTCTGTGTGTGTGTCTCGCTCTGTGTGTGTGTCTCGCTCTGTGTGTGTGTGTGTCTCGCTCTGTGTGTGTGTCTCGCTCTGTGTGTGTGTGTGTGTCTCTGTGTGTGTGTGTGTCTCGCTCTGTGTGTGTGTGTGTCTCGCTCTGTGTGTGTGTGTCTCGCTCTGTGTGTGTGTGTGTCTCGCTCTGTGTGTGTGTCTCGCTCTGTGTGTGTGTGTGTGTCTCGCTCTGTGTGTGTGTCTCTGTGTGTGTGTGTCTCTGTGTGTGTGTGTGTCTCGCTCTGTGTGTGTGTGTGTCTCTGTGTGTGTGTCTCGCTCTGTGTGTGTGTGTCTCTGTGTGTGTGTGTGTCTCGCTCTGTGTGTGTGTGTGTCTCTGTGTGTGTGTGTCTCTGTGTGTGTGTGTGTCTCGCTCTGTGTGTGTGTGTGTCTCTGTGTGTGTGTCTCGCTCTGACAGCTGATTGAGCTGATACTCAGTGCACGTTGTGGTGACATTGGACACACATCTCCGGGTGGTCTGTGCGGTGTTGGCCGGTACCCCCCCCCCGGGCTCCAGGCCCAGAGCAGGTGAGGAGGAGTCATGTGGAGGAAAGCACAGTCTGTGCCTTATAATAATAATACTCGTGGTGTTGGACACAGGTCTCGTCGTGTCTTTGAGACGTCTCAAATCGCTTCACAGAATACACTGTAAAAGTGAATTGTGGGTGAAACGCGGCAGCCAATGGCGCACAGCGGTGAGTGCCCACAAACAGCCGTGGATTCAGTGCCCAAATTATTAATTTTTTTGAAGGGATTATGACCTCAATCCACAAAGTGATTGACAACTGGTTTCCTATTTACTGCTTCAGTGAAACCGAGACGTGTGCAGTGAGGAACGTTGTCTAAGCTTTCGCCCCAAACACACGGCAAACCCTCGTCCTCCGCATTTTACTCTCCATCTGTCTATCTGTGTCTCTCTTTCTGCCTCTCTGCTGCCGTCTGTCTGTCTGTCTGTCTGTCTGTCTGTCTGTCCTGTCTGTCTGTCTGTGTCTGTCTGTGTCTGTCTGTGTCTGTCTGTCTGTGTCTGTCTGTGTCTGTCTGTCTGTGTCTATCTGTCTGTGTCTGTCTGTCTGTCTGTGTCTGTCTGTCTGTGTCTGTCTGTCTGTGTCTGTCTGTGTCTGTCTGTCTGTGTCTATCTGTCTGTGTCTGTCTGTCTGTGTCTGTCTGTCTGTGTCTGTCTGTCTGTCTGTGTCTGTCTGTGTCTGTCTGTGTCTGTCTGTCTGTGTCTGTCTGTCTGTGTCTGTCTGTCTGTGTCTGTCTGTCTGTCTGTCTGTGTCTGTCTGTCTGTGTCTGTCTGTCTGTCTCTGTCTGTCTGTGTCTGTCTGTGTCTGTCTGTCTGTGTCTGTCTGTCTGTCTGTGTCTGTCTGTCTGTGTCTGTCTGTCTGTCTCTGTCTGTCTGTGTCTGTCTGTGTCTGTCTGTCTGTCTGTGTCTGTCTGTGTCTGTCTGTCTGTGTCTGTCTGTCTGTGTCTGTCTGTCTGTGTCTGTCTGTCTGTCTGTGTCTGTCTGTCTGTCTGTGTCTGTCTGTGTCTGTCTGTGTCTGTCTGTCTGTGTCTGTCTGTCTGTGTCTGTCTGTCTGTGTGTCTGTCTGTCTGTGTCTGTCTGTCTGTCTGTGTCTGTCTGTCTGTCTGTCTGTGTCTGTCTGTCTGTCTGTCTGTCTGTCTGTCTGTGTCTGTGTGTCTGTCTGTATCTGTCTGTCTGTGTCTGTCTGTCTGTCTGTCTGTGTCTGTCTGTCTGTCTGTCTGTCTGTCTGTCTGTCTGTCTGTGTCTGTCACGGTCCTGTATGTTAAGCCGCGATATTTGTGGGAACAGCGCCACACACAAACCTCTCGTGTAACACTATTGTTCCCAGAACACATTGAGAGAATCATAGAATTTGACAGCACAGGAGACCACTCCCCCCTCCGTCACCCCAACTACTCCCACTCCCCCCTCCGTCACCCCAACTACTCCCACTCCCCCTCCGTCACCCCAACTACTCCCACTCCCCCCTCCGTCACCCCAACTACTCCCACTCCCCCCTCCGTCACCCCAACTACTCCCACTCCCCCCTCCGTCACCCCAACTACTCCCACTCCCCCCTCCGTCACCCCAACTACTCCCACTCCCCCTCCGTCACCCCAACTACTCCCACTCCCCCCTCCGTCACCCCAACTACTCCCACTCCCCCCTCCGTCACCCCAACTACTCCACTCCCCCCTCCGTCACCCCAACTACTCCCACTCCCCCTCCGTCACCCCAACTACTCCCACTCCCCCTCCGTCACCCCAACTACTCCCACTCACCCCTCCGTCACCCCAACTACTCCCACTCCCCCTCCGTCACCCCAACTACTCCACTCCCCCTCCGTCACTCCAATTACTCCCACTCCCCCCTCCGTCACCCCAACCACTCCACTCCCCCCTCCGTCACCCCAACTACTCCCACTCACCCTCCGTCACCCCAACTACTCCCACTCCCCCTCCGTCACCCCAACTACTCCCACTCCCCCTCCGTCACTCCAATTACTCCCACTCCCCCCCCCGTCACCCCAACCACTCCCACTCCCCCCTCCGTCACCCCAACTACTCCCACTCCCCCCTCCCTAAACCCAAATAGCCCCACTCCACCCTCCATTACCCCAACTAGCCCCACTCCCCGCTCCCTTACCATAACTAGCCCCACTCCCCCCTCCCTTACCCCAATTAGCCCCACTCCCCCCTCCCTCACTGAATTTATAGTCTGTGATGAATTTAATAATCCCTCCAAAACAATATTAAATTGGTCATTTTTAATCCAAGACTGTGTGTGTGTGTGTGTCAGTCCGGCTCAGTGTGTGTGTGTGTGTGTGGGTGTGTGTGTGTGTCAGTCCGGCTCTGTGTGTGTGTGTGTGTGTCAGTCCGGCTCTGTGTGTGTGTGTGTGTGTGGGTGTGTGTGTGTGTCAGTCCGGCTCTGTGTGGGTGTGGGTGTGGGTGTGGGTGTGTGTGTGTGTGTGTCAGTCCGGCCCTGTGTGTGTGTGGGTGTGTGTCAGCCCGGCTCTGTGTGTGTGTGTGTGTGTGTGTGTGTGTCAGTCCGGCTCTGTGTGTGTGGGTGTGTGTGTGTGTGTCAGTCCGGCTCTGTGTGGGTGTGGGTGTGTGTGTGTGTCAGCCCGGCCCTGTGTGTGTGTGTGTGTGTCAGTCCGGCCCTGTGTGTGTGTGTGTGTGTGTGTGTGTGTCAGTCCGGCCCTGTGTGTGTGT